>NW_015162556.1:108014-187906 GCF_001447785.1 Gekko japonicus | reverse complement strand
ACCGTTTCGATGTTGGAGTAAGGATGCTCCATTTGGTGGACAAGGGAGTCCAAGACATGGATGGTCGGTATTGGTGGAGGGGGTTGGGCCTCCGGTATCGATACTGTCGGAGCGGGAGGCACTTTAGAGGCATCACCCAGTGCGGCCACCGCTAATTTCCCCTTCTTTGCAGACTTTTGCTCCTTACTTGGCCTGGACTTATTTTTCACCGGCGTGGAAGCAGAGGATTGCGCCTTCGATGCCGGAGGCTTCGGCGTTGGTTGGCCGATGTCGGAGGCAGGCCTCGATGCCGGAGCCAGTGAAGTCGATGGTTTCTCGGCATCCATCACTGAGGAAGAATGTAGGGCTGACTCAAGCAGGGCCACTTTAAGGCGCGCAGCTCAGTTTTTTCGGGTCTGGTTTGAAAACCGAGCACAGTGGCGACAAGATTCGGCTCGATGAGACTCTCCGAGACAAAGTATGCAAAGGGTATGATGATCAGGAGGAGCAAGTTTACTACCACAACCCTTGCACCTATTAAAAAAGCCCCACTTCTTCTCCATAAAAACCAAAATGAAGAAGAAAGAAGGGGTGAGGGGGGGGGGTAGCCCGAAGGCCCGACTGAGGTAAAGCGGCAACCTCCCCCTCAGCAGAAAAAAAAGTTTTGTTTTTTAAAAGTTTTTGAAAGAACAACGAAGAAAAGGAATGAACTGAGGAAAAAATCCAAAGAGCCATGAGGCAAAAAGCCAAAACAAGTGAACCGATCAGACCGACGAAGAAAGCGGTCTTTTCGACGTGGTGGTAAGAAAGGAACTGGCAGGATGTTCACGCCCACCCCTCTGGGCGTGCGCGGTGGGTTTCCTGCACATGCCCGAGGGACTGGGCACGAAAATCCGTTAAAGAGCTTGCTACAATGCCGATCGATCCAGCGCGTGCGCACTAGATCCCATGGGTGTCGAAGATCTTGTGCTACAGGGCGACATGATGATGATATTAAAGAAAAGCTGATGAGTTTCAAAGTTAGGAAGGGGACAGGCTTAATTTCTGCATTTTTCAACATTTTGTCTGTGAAATTTGCAAGGGAGTTTTTAATTCAAGGCCAATCACGCCTGACTTGAATGCGTAATATAACGACTTTGAGAACCATTAATCAGTTTCATCTTCATTAGCACTAGTAGTAACTAGCAGTCAGTTATTATAAAAGGAAAGATGAGAAAACGAGTTTAGTGTTACAACCATACAGTTTAAAACTAATTAAATATATGGGTCAACTAAAATGTACAAATATGTTGTAAACTGTAAAATTATATTTTTTTCTCATAGCTTCAAATGAAGCTGGCAGTGCACTGCTGACTTTAAATGCTAGTCCTGGAGACCCCAACATTTTTGAGCCTAGGGGCACCTGTGGAATTCTGACACAAGGTGGTGGGCACAATCATAAATGGCTACCACAAGAGGTGAAGACAACCACAAAATGTCAGGGAGCAAGGTTATATATACTCTAATGGTTCTTCTTCAACCTGTCTAGAAAGAAGCTCTGTTTAACAGCATGCCTTTTAACCTGCACAGCTAATCAGAAGCCCAGCTGGGTAAAAGCCCTACCTAGATCCGACCACTTCCTAAAAGGACTTGGGTGCTAGAAAAGGTGTTGGCAGGCACCGTGAAGCTCAGGGGCACTACATTGTGGACCCCTGCGGTTTATTGGATTTATACCCTGTCTTTCACTCAGAGTCTCAGAACGGCTTACAAACGCCTTTCCCTTCCTCTCCCCACAACAGACCCCCTGTGAGGTAGGCGGGGCTGAGAGAGCTCTGAGAGAACTGCTCTTGAGTTAACAGCTCTGAGAGAACTGCTCTTGAGTTAACAGCTCTGAGAGAACTGCTCTTGAGTTAACAGCTCTGAGAGAACTGCTCTTGAGTTAACAGCTCTGAGAGAACTGCTCTTGAGTTAACAGCTCTGAGAGAACTATGGCTTGCCCAAGGTCATCCAGAAGCTGCAAGTGGAGGAGAAGGAACCGTAATCAAACCCGGTTCTCCCAGATTAGAGTCCACTAACTTAACCACAACACCAAACTGGCTCTAGAGATATAGAGATGGACAATTATATCATACATATATTGTATTGTTAAATACTCCCCACTCTGTGATAAGTTCCAGAAGTAGTTTAGTCAGTTAACCACTACACCAAACTGCCTGGATTCTAGCACCATTGTAGGCATGGGGACAGGGCCGGCTCGCTCATTAGGCGAACTAGGCGCTCGCCTAGAGTGCGCCGGCCCTTAGGGGCGCCAAACTGGCACCCCCCCACCAAAAGCCCCCCCCCTGCAGAAAGCCCTGCAACTTTCTTGACCGGGTGGGTGACTGCTGCGCGCCGCTGGGTCTTTCAGTGCGCTCAGAAGCACAGCCATCCTCCTCTTGGAGGAGCAGGAGCCGAGGAGCTCTCGGAGGAGGGGAATTGGGGGAAAGAGCGTTAGTTTCATTTGCCTGCTTCCCAAAGCCACGACATTTCCCTTCCTGCAAACTGATTTTCTGTTGGCGCAGAATGGACAGCCTGGTCATCAACAGTTGCTAGGAAAAGGTGGAAGGCAGAGCTTGGTGGGGAGACGCCGCCTTTGGCCAGCATCCCTTTCCCAAACCACAGCAAGTTTCTCATCTTCCCCCCACCTCTTACTACTTGGGGAGGGTGGCAGAAACCCTCCAATTTCCCCTAGGAAGCGAAGGTAAAACAAGTTCCGTCCCGCCCCGCGTTAAAATAAAGACCAGGTAGACAGGAAAGCAACACAGGGACAGGGACACACAGGAGTTTTTTTTTTTTACCAGCCCAAGTTTGCAGAAAAATCCATGGAAGAAAATTACCAGTTTGCTATTTTTAGGAAATGGATCGGCAGGCAGGGGGCCTAAACACTAGCCTAAGCCCCACCTCCAGTTCCCAGCAGCCCTCAGTCAGGCTTGAAGGAGCTGGAGGTAGCAGGTGCTGCTTCTGCCGCCATCAGCCAGAAGGGTAAGTTGGTCGGGGTGTAACGAGGCTTGTTTCAGGTGGATTGGGGTGGGAGGAAGCCCAGGGCTGCACCCACCCACCCACCCAGCCAGGAGAAAGCGAGCCCCAGGAACTCTTGTGCTGCAGGGAGTACATTGCTCCAGGATACAGCAAATCCTGGGCTCACTTTCTCCAGTGGGTGTGTGTGTGGCTGCACTCTCTGTCCCTCTCTCTCTTTCTGTTGAGGTGTGTGAGAGCTGGAAACGAGAGGCTGGGGAGCTGCTCCACCCCACTCCAGGCTGCTTCCCTTGCAGCCTGACTTTCTTTCTTTCCTTCCCTTCTTTCTGTCTTCTATTTCTCCCCCCCCACCTATTAGGTTTTTCCAAGCTTCTCCCCCTCCCCCCCTCTCCCCATCTATTTGCTTTCTTTCCACCTTTCCCCTCCTTCCCTCGCTAAAATAGCCCTAGTTAGGGTTGCCAGGTTCCCCCTGGCCACCTCTGGGGGATGAGGGGAGGGATGGTTAGGAAAGTTAGGAAACTCCTGAAAGTTAGGAAACAGTCCAGGTTAGGAAACTCCTGGAGATTTGGGAATGGAGTCTGGGGAGGACAGGGACCTCAGTGGGACACAATGCTATAGAGTCCACCCTATAGAACATCAGTTTTTTCCCCAGGGAAACTGATCTCTGTAAACTGGAAATGAGCTGTAATTCCAGGGATCCCCAGGTCCTACCTGGAGGCTGGCATCCCTAGCTCCAGTGCTGAAATTGGAAGCTCTGGTTCTGCTGTGAGTCCTGGCATTGTCGTGTCTTTGCCCAATGAGAGTGTTTGGGTTTCTCTGTGAATCTGAGGACAGGAACTGACACTAAAGTGAGATTGGAGTCAGTGTGCTGTTGGGGTTTGATGTTTGTGAGGGAGGGGAGAAAGTAAGCCTGGCATATCACATCATAACCAAAGCCATTGCTCATGTTTATCATCATCATTATTTCCTAAAATGCATTTATGTTTGAAGATTGGAGGGCGCAGGGGGGGGGGCGCCAGAAGGTACCCTCGCCTAGTGTGCAAAAAACCCTGCATGGGGATGACTTGCACTGGTGCAGATTAATGTATATTTTGCTATTATTTGCATCATGTTCATGTTTGATACTGCCCAGCTAATTGTGTCTGACAAGTTTAAAATATGCGGTGTTCTTTGCAGGAGAGACAAAGGCAGCTAGAAAGCATGGGTATTTCCCTTGAATCTTCTGGCATCAAAGTTGGGGAAGATAAATGCTATCTGGTGAATCTAAATGCAGACCCTGCACTCAATGAATTGCTGGTTTATTATTTAAAGGTAAGAAGAGATTCACAAAGCTAATTGCAACTGCTTTGGAGCTTCTTTCTTTAATTTGCTAGCTAAATCAGAATCTTATGCTTAAGCGTAGACATTAAAATCTTTGAAGATTTATTTTTTGCTAAGCAAGTTTTGGTAGGCTCACACAGGTTCAGGTTTCAGTTTATTGCCTTTAGCCATAGGCCGTTACAATGACAGAACAATATAACAATAACATCTGTATAAACGTCTAAAACCAGAAGAATTAAAAATTAAGTTAGGACACAATAAAACATTATAATAATTCCATCTCTCCCATCCAGACTTCTATTGGTAATCAAGCTATGGTACTGCTACTATTTTCTTCCGAATTTTCTCTGCTCACTTTGGCAGCACATATACTAAAAAAAGTTTTGGTATAAAAACATACGTTTGTAATATTTAGTTTTTGGAACTGAGAAATTGTGATTCTCCCCCCCCCCTAGTTATGATTAACCCATACCCTTTAATTCTTGCTTATAATGGATGCATAGAAAGGATGTTTTCTTAAACAGTTCTGATAAACCAAAGAGATTGTTCCAGTGCTTTCTGTTTGAAATCCTGACAAACAGTGAAAACATTACTTGTTTGCAAAGGTTATTTGGCTGTAAGCATTGGGTTGGAGATATTTTTGCTTGCAAAAGCAGGACCCCAGGGATTTCATCTTCAGCTGTGGCCTCCTCTGTCACTTCTCACATTGTTCCTGAAAGTCTCTCAACTCTCAGGAGCAGGTTTTTGGAGGTCTGCAGCAAGAACCTGGGAAAGATTCATTTTGTGATAGGAGCACATATTTCGTTCATAGTCTTGGTACTCCTGTCATACTTTTCATATTCTGGGATATCACTTAGAATGCTACCTAAGAGGACAGACTGTATCTGCCAGGATCGTAAGGCTTTTTGGTGGGCTTTGCATAATTATAAATGCAGCAAGTCTTATTTTCATTGCATCTATCTTTAACGAGGATCACACCAGGGTTGGCGCAGATACATCTCAGGATATACAGCTGTTCGGAATAGGTATCCAAGCAGAACATTGTGTGATAGATATTACAACAGATGGGGAAGTTTCGCTCTCACCAAAAGAAAATGCAAGGTAAGCACAGTGGGCTCAATACCCCGTAAAATCTTGACACATAAAATCATTTGACAATTCAATTCAGATTTCCAAGTAATATAAGAATTAGTTGCCTTTTGTATTACAGACTTCTAAGTAATCAAGGAGAGAGTCTTCAGGCTCCTAGCTTAGGCATGTGCTTAAACGGAGGGGGGTGGAAGCAATGTTGAAGTGTCCACCAAGAATTCTCATGGGAAGCAATCTTCCACCTCCGGTTTGTCACACAGCACCAGCAGGCTTACCATATTATGGATGTTATTCAGCCTCTCATTCTGTCTTTGGGTTCCTCCTGACTCGGGTTGTTCATGAAATGTATAACCAAGGTCTCTTGGTGTGAGTGGGGGTGGCCCCTTTCCTTATAGACATGATAGTTGAAATAGTTCAATTTGTTTGTCCTGTGGCATGGCAATAGGAATTTATTTAAGCATGTGGCTACTAAACAGTGGAGCTGCAGTGGCTCAAGTGGTTAAGACGCTAAACTGCAGGCTGTGGAAGGTTGGTAGTTCAGCAGTTCGAGACCCGAGTTGCTGCATGACGGAGTGAGCTCCTGTCTCTAGTTCCAGCTCCTGCCAGCCTCGCAGTTCGAAAACAAGAAATTGCAAGTAGATAAATAGGTACCACTTTAGTGGGAAGGTAACAGCGTTCCGTGTACCTTGGTGTTTAGTCATGCCGGCCACATGACCACGGAAACATCTTCGGACAGCGCTGGCTCTTCGACTTTGAAACGGAGATGAGCACCGCAACCCTAGAGTCGGAGTCGACTGGCTTTCGAGCAAGGGAACCTTTACCTTTACCTTTTTTACTAAACAGTTATCTTTTCCTTCTTTTTCATCATCAATCAAATACTTAAATAATATAAGTGGAATACAGGACAATTGTTTCATTTAACCTGGTAGCTGTTACAGGCACTTGTTTAATCTCATTGATTAGTTGTCTTTAATTGTACTTTAGTCCTTTCTCTGAACTTTTTTGCCATATTAAACAAAATCAGAAATCTAGTAGAAAAATATTTTTAGGAAGATCGCTTTCTAATGTAAGTTACCTATTTTACCACTTAAAGAAATAGTGCCAAGTTATGGGACTACATAAAATAAGATAAGCATACATAAATGAGCATATTTTTTCCAATCGGCAAGATGTGTCTTATTGTTTTGTATTGCAGTGCTATGAATTAAAAACATAGAATTTGAAACAGATGGTATTCAACATGATGATAACATTGCATTACTAAGATTTTGTCATTTTGACTGGCAAGGATGAAGCAGCGTGTTGCTGGAAAAAATTGATAACTGAATAGCCTTTGTTTAATTTGGGCTTTGTCCAAAATGCTTAAGTAGGTACAAACTATGTTACCAGAGCTACAGTGGACAATAAATGAGTCATTTCATCATTGACTCTTGTGGGGCTAGAAAGTAACCTCTTGGTGATATGGTGGTGAATGCTGCTTCAGGTGGCTCAGGCTTTTTGTGTGTTTTTAAATATATATATCATACTTGGAACACTAAGTAATCAGATGTTTTAAATTTTGCCTTTCTAAGAGGGGGTCAAAACCCTGTTTCTCCCTAGGAGGAAATGAACTCAGATTTTACATCCCCCCCCCCCCCCAAGCTGGAAATGAAGACATTTTTATTCATTAGCTATGGCTAACATGTAGGATAAATGTCCTTCAGTTAAAGTAACCTGGGTTTGGAAGACTTTTTATAAAAGGGGAAGTGACTTATGTACAAGTCTCATTAAGGAGATTTTTAATTAGGTTTGTATAGCCACCAAATGAGAAGGGAGCACTCACTGGAGAAGACCCTGATGCTGGGAAAGATTGAAGGTCAAAGAAGACGGGGACGGCAAAGGATGAGATGGTTAGACAGTGTCATAGATGCAACGAACATGAAGTTGAGCCAACTTCAGAGGACGGCGGAAGACAGGAAGGCCTGGCGTGAGCTGGCCCATGGGGTCGCAAAGAGTCGGACTCGACTGTGCGACTGAACAACAAACAACAACAAAAATAGACTGCTTAAAGATCCTGTGACCCAGTTACTTAAACATATACGGTGTATGTTTCATTGCTAAAATAGATGTACTTCCTTTGTTTATAGCAAGGAGCTGTAGCTATAGCATCAGTAATCATTAGTCAGTAGGAATCAGCCTTCTGTTGTAGTTTTCATGACAACAACCAAGATATTTACATTCATACCAGGTATGCTTACTGTGTGGAGAGGAGGTAAAACTAGATCAGTTATTCCCTTAGTTTCTCCTAGTAGAGGATTCCCATTGCTGAATCAAGAATCCCTCTTCACTCTTCTTCAAGTTCAGTGAATACACAGCAAAAATATTGTCTGTTAACTGATGCTCACTTGAACCTGTGAACAGGCAAGATTTTTAAAAAGTGAAGTCAAAGTAAATTAATCTGCAGGGTCTGCAGTATGAAGATCATAGAATCACAGAGTTGGAAGAGTCCTTACAGGCCATCTAGTCCAACCCCCTGCTCAATGCGGGATCAGCCTAGAGCATCCCTAACAAGTATTTGTCCAGCCGCTTCTTAAAGACTGCCAGTGAGTGGGAGCTTACCACCTCCAGAGGCAGCTGATTCCACTATTGAACAACTCTTACTGCATAAAAGTTTTTCCTAATATCCAGCTGGCACCTTTCTGCTCATAACTTAAACCCATTATTGCGAGTCCTATCCTCTGCTGCCAACAGGAACAGCTCCCTGCCCTCCTCTAAGTGACAGCCCTTCAAATACTGAAGGACAGCAATCATGTCCCCCCATTCAACCTCCTCTTCTTCAGACTAAACATTCCTACGTCTCTCAGCCTTTCCTCATAAGGCTTGGTATTCAGGCCCCCAATCATCCTCATCGGTCTCCTCTCCATCCGCTCCAGTCTGTCCACATCCTTTATAGAAGCTCTAAGTCTGGAAGGAAATGGCAAGTAAACTAAAAAGCACTGAAGCTTTCCTTAGGCCTTCAGTATTATAAAGCAATATTAATAGTTGCAGGAGCTCTGTATGCACCTCTTCTCCATCCTACCTTTTTGATTTGTATTTGTGCTGTCACTGCTTTATCTTTAGCAGCAAGTGCTTCTATGGATTAGAATGAATACACATGTGATGGATTGCAATTGTTCTTATAGATCTTGTTTTATCAGCGTTTGCATTTTATTTTCAGATCTTGTGTAAATGGTACACTGGTATGTTCTACGACACAGCTGTGGCACGGAGACAGAATCTTATGGGGAAACAACCACTTTTTCAGGTAGCAGTTTTTATCTCTGTCTTATAGAACAATAACCGATGTATGTAGTTAATTTAAAACTCTCTTCAGTTGATAGTATTTTTTTATTCTTGCACAGAATTACTGTACATTCCCTTGGTTAATATGGGACATGTATGACCTTGTAGACTTTTTCAGCCCATTTGGGTTTTTTAAGCCACCCACACAAAGTTTTCTCAGACATTTTTCCTCGTAATATCAGTGGATCAGGGACAGCTTGTATATGTGAGTTCCTCTCAAAAATCAGGTTGATCTAATCAGAAGTTCAAGGCTGACTGATTGCACTTAAAGTCTGATGCAATCAGCATGTGTACTGACTGAGAGCAATAAACTTGCAAGCAACATGCAACCAAAGACCTCACACTGACTATGGCAGGTAAAATGTTCCAGTGTGGATCATTTTGTTTAATCTGGTTTGCCCCCCCCCAATTGTCATATAAACCCTGGTGGAGAAATACCACCATAATAAATTACACACGGATTCATTCTTCATGAAAGGATGACTATCCCTCTCCTTCCAGGCACTGTGGCAGCTAGCAGTTGCTTACTGCTCCAAGAGCTTCAGGAGCAACACACACATGCTCGCATTGTGATGTGCAGAAGAGCTGCAGTTAAGGCTGTAGCTTGTTGCATAGTTTCCTTTTTCTATGAGTAAGCTTGTAGTCTTCTCAATAGAATCAATCAGTCTATTCTTGCAAAAAAAATTACATTGACCTCTAGGAAATACCTTCTTGACTTTTAAAAACAGAATCAATTTACCTAAACGAAAGCGACGAGATTGGTTGAGAGAATCAGAAAAAGAAACGCTTTTAGCAGAACACGATCTGGATGCTGCTAGTGAAGCTTCTTCAGAACCGGACTATAACTATGAATTTGCACAAATGGAAGTTATAATGAAAACACTGAACAGTGATGGTAAGATGATGGTTGTTTGGGGCCACTGAAAATGCAGGAAGGAATGCAGAAATATTTAGACCACAAACTATATGTCTTCTTAGTCTGTTTTATTTTGTTGATGATCCCTGCATGAAACTCTAATAGAAAATGATGCATCGACTCTTCCTTCCCTTACCCTCTGTGCATGTGTTTGTTTTCCAGATCACTGTAGTAGCTCTGGACTTATATACTTTCCTGTGTTTTTGAAATAGCCTAATTTAGCTGTTACAAAGCAGTATTAATAGCTGTGGTGTGATAACAAATTCTAAGATGCGATTTTCTGCCTACCTAGATCCAGTACAAAATGTTGTCCAGGTCTTAGAGAAACAGTACTTGGAAGAGAAGAGGAGTGCTTTGGAGGAACAGCGGATGATGTATGAACGTGAATTGGAGCAACTCCGACAGCAGCTCTCACCCGAAAGGCGGTTTCAGGATTGCACTGACAGGCTTTCAGACACTATGCAGACTGCTCGGCAGAAAGTGAACCTCTGGTCAGAAGAAAGGTGAGAATACTTGGTCCTCCTAACGCACTCTTGCTGATTGTTGCTTAAATAGCTCTTCAGTTATTCTGTAGTTTAGAGCTGAGATCTGTGGAAATATTTTGCAACTTTCCTTGACTGGGAAAGGGGAGCAAATGTCATTGGGTGTCTTAACATGACTACAGCTCATCAGCCTAAAAAGCTTTTCTTTCGCAGATCAACTTGGTTCACAGTTTAATTGTCCAATTACACAGTATAGGTTCCACAAACCGAAATACATATTACTATCTTTACCTGAAAGAAAGATGACCCTCTCTTCATCAAAACAAGATTAAAGTCAAAAACAGGTGACCCTAAATGTAAGGTGACCCTGCTCTCCTTTCTGCAAGAAGTGCCGCGAGAAGAACTGCTTCCAACCCTAGGACCTGCCTGATAGTGGGCACTCTCCCCTCTCTGCCTCCCCACCTTCTGGCTACTGTCAGAAGATGGGGGCAGAGAGTGATACCCACCACCCATATCCCTGAGCTGCTTCAAGCCTGGAGAGCTAGGTGGTGGGCTCTCTTCTCTTTTCCCCCTGCAACTTCTGACAGTGGCTCAAAGATGTGGGACAAAAGGATGTTCCTATCAATGCTCCCTCTAAGCTGTGGAGTCTTGTGAGCAAAAATTCTACTTTGTGAGCTACTGCCATTAAAGTTGTGAGCGAGCAATTTGGCTACTTCATAAATTTGGTGCTTTCCGCATTCGCCCGCCACTCCACATGAACACACACATGAAACTGCCTTATACTGAATCAGACCTTTAGTCTGTCAAAGCCAGTATTGTCTACTCAGACTGGCAGCAGCTCTCCAGGGTGTCAGGCAGAGGTCTTTCACATCACCTACTGCCAGATCTTTTACCCGGAGATGCCGGGGATTGAACCTGGGACCTTCTGCATGCCAAGCAAATGCTCTGCCACTGAGCCACAGCCCCTCCCTCCACTCCAGATTTTCTCAGTGTTCGAGTCGAGGCAGTTTAAGTCCATTGCAAAACAGCATCCAAGTAACCCGGGGCAACAGCAGTTGACCACTTAAGGGAGGTAATGTATTGCAGAATGGGGGGGGGGAGAAAATAAAAAGGAGGTTGAACTTGATTTTAGTGCAGAATTGATTGGAGGACACCGCGGTGAACATGGATTTAAAAGGAGTGTGTCGAAAGGGCATTCATTTGCTCTGGAGCCCTCCTTCCTGAGCTAAGACAAAAATCTGTGAGCTGGAAGCTAAAAAACCCTGAGCTAGCTCACACTAACTCAGCTTAGTGGGAAACACTGGTGCCTACCATCTGGCATGGAGGGAAGGGTGACTAGAAAGAGTCACAACTGATAGATGGGACCAGAAGGCCTGTCTGGAGAGGTGGGGCCTGGCTCTGTTTATCATCTGGGTCACCATGACAACCTTTTATCCAAATGGAAGACAACACACCCATTTTGTAAAGTGAAAAAGGTTTTTAAAAAGTATTTCTTTTTGATAAATATGATACTTGTACAACGCATTTCCCTAAAAAGCAGAAGTATCATTTTATACATGAAAATGTAAGGTTCACTTAATTCTGGGCGCAGTGCCTGTGCGTAGAGGAGGGGAGACCACTTCAGCACAGCAGTTTGTCGCATTCCTTGATCAAGTAAAATGGGCAAGTTAGAAATGTTTATGAGAGCCATAGGCATGTGGCATATTCCCCCTGATAGCCTGGTGCAGGGCTGGTCATGTGCAAAGTTCCTGATTGTCTCCACACTTCAAGTTCAATGGCTAATGCTTTAAACATGAACTACAGTTATACAGTGGTTGACTGAAGCTGAGAGCAAGCTACATCAGAACAAAATCTGCATGTTTTTAGTACATCACAAGAAGCACATTACAGCTTCACATGGAGGTTTTAGGTTTCACCTTAGAAATCATATAATTTTCCTCAGACTCTTCATAAGGATGAATGATGGTATTTATTTATTTATTTTTGAATTTATATCCCGCCCTCCCCGAAGGCTCAGGGCGGCTTACAGAGAGGCATAAATGCCAGGTTAAAACAATAAAACAGTATAAAAAACAGTATAATAATACAGTGTAATACGATTTCTAAAATATCGGTGCTCCAAAGGGATAATGAAATCCAAGATGGGGTTCTGGAGATATTTGTACCAGAACAACAACAATATATGTCCCAGCAGCACTGTCATCCACCAGGAACGTCTCACACCCCCAATGATACCCGCTCAAGCGGTGGTAAAAGTGTGGTGATGGAGGAAGCGGTGATGGAATAGTGGTGGCGGCAGCTCCTACTCAAAAGCCTGGCGGAAGAGCTCCGTTTTACAGGCCCTGCGGAACCGCACAATGTCCCGCAGGGCCTGGATCTCTTCTGGGAGCTCGTTCCACCAGGTAGGAGTCGCCACCGAAAACGCCCTGACCCTGGTGACAGCAAATTTGATGTTTCTGGGGCCTGGAATGTCCTGGAGATTTTGACTCCCCGACCGTAGTGTCCTTGGGGGAACATGCGGGGAAAGGCGGTCCCTTAGGTAAGCCGGACCCTGGCCATATAGGGCTTTAAAGGTAAGAACCAGCATGGATCACTGTGGCCAGGTCATCACGGTCAAGGAAAGGGACCAACTGCCGCGCCAGCTGAAGATGGTAAAAGGCCAACTTGGCAGTGGCTGCCACCTGGGCCACCATCGTTAAAGAGGAGTCCAGGAGCACACCCAAACTCCTAATCTCCGATGCTGCCACCAAAGGCGCCCCATTGAAGGTTGGGAGAGGGAGCCCCAACCCTGAACCGATCCGACTCAAACCCAGGACCTCTGTCTTCGCTGGGTTTAGTTTCAGCCGACTCAGTCTGAGCCGACCAGCCACGGCCTGTAATGCCCAATGAAGGTCATCCGGGGTGGAGTCCGACCAGCCGCCCAATATTAGATAGAGCTGGGTGTCAACTGCATATTGATGACACCCAAGCCCACAACTCTGGGCAATCTGGGCAAGGGGGCACATGTAGATGTTAAACAACATCGGGGATAGCACCGCCCCCTGAGGCACCCCACATTCAAGAGGCCGCCTCTGGGACCGCTGACCCTCTATCGCCACCCTTTGTCCCCAACCTTGGAGAAAAGAGGCAAACCATTGAATGGCAAGCCCCTGAATCCCCACGTTGGCAAGGCGGTGGGCTAGCAACTGGTGGTCGACCATGTTGAATGCGGCCGACAGATCTAACAACAACAGTGCCGCCACGATCCAGATGCCTACGGCGGTCGTCAGTCAGAGCGACCAGTACCGTCTCTGTCCCATGATCAGGGTGAAAGCTGGACTAGAAGGGATCGAGGACAGAAGCGTCATCTAGAAAGCCCTGTAGCTGTATCGCCACCGCCCTCTCAATAAGTTTGCCCAAATAGGGCAAATTGGACACCGGCCGATAGTTGGCCAATTCGGCCGGCTCCAGAGATGGTTATTTCAAGAGAGGGCGGACCATTGCTTCCTTGATTGCCCTGGGGAACCGTCCCTCCAAGAGGGACTTGTTGACAATCTCCCGCAGGGCACCTCGAAACCCCTCGCGACCCGCTTTAATGAGCCAGGAGGGGCACGGATCAAGGTTACATGTAGTTGGTTGCACAGATACGAGCAATCTGTCAACTTCCTCCAGGCTGAGTGGGCTAAAACTCACTAAACCCGGCACCAAAGACGTGCAGGGGGCCTCAAGTTCACTCACTGTATCAATTGTAGCGGGGAGGTCACGGCGGAGCGACAAGACTTTCTCTGGAAAGTAGCTCACAAAAGCCTCACAACCGATGTCCAATTCCCTAGCATTTTGCCTGCCCTGTGGCAGAGCTGTCAAAGACTGAATCGTACTAAATAATTGGGCCGGGCGTGAGCTAACAGATGCAATCATGGTCGCATAGAAATCTCTCTTTGCGGCCTCGACTGCCATCTCATAGGATCTCATAAGTGTCCTATAGGATGTTCTTGAAGCCTCGTCGCGAGCACGATGCCACTGTCTCTCTAGTCGTCTCAGCTGATGCAGCTTCTGTGTATACCAGGGAGCCCACCTAGAATGAGTGCGGAGAGGATGCCTGGGAGCAATCTCGTTGATGGCTGAGGAGAGCCGGTCCTGCCAGTCCTCCACCAGCTCATCCAACGAATCTCCAGGGGGCTTCGGATCCCGCAAATCCATCTGGAGTCACATAGGGTCCATTTGGCAGCGCGGGCGAGCAAAAATCCGTTCGCCGCCTAAACAGAGTTGGGGTGGAAGATTCAGATGGACCTTCAGGGCCTGGTGGTCCGACCATGACACTGCCTCCGCAGTGATCCAGTCCACCATCACCCCAGCCGCGAAGATCAAATCGAGCGTGTGACTAGCATGGGGGCCTTAACAAGTTGAGAGAGTCCCAGTGCCGCCATGGACGACACTAGGTCTGTAGCCTGGCTGGAGGCCACGTCCTCAGCATGGACGTTGAAATCACCCAAGATGATCAGCCTAGGGTGCTCCAACGCCCAGCATGATACAGCCTCCAGCAGGGACGGCAGGCTATTGGCCAACCAAATCGCCAAACTCTCTTCAGCCACCAGCATCACCCCGACACACTCCGTGCCCACGATCTCCACAGCCGGGAGCAGTGTTCCCTCTAAGCTGAGTTAGTGTGAGCTAGCTCACAGTTTTTTAGCCTCTGGCTCACACATTTTTGTCTTAGCTCGAGAAGGATGGCCCCAGAGCAAACTAATTTATGCAGCAGCCAAATTGCTTGCTCACAACTTTGATGCCAGTAGCTCACAAAGTAGAATTTTTGCTCTCAAGACTCCACAGCTTAGAGGGATCATTGGCCGGGAGTGCCCTGAAGGAGTAAGCCTCCCGAATGAAAATAGCCACTCCTCCCCCCCACCCCCTAGTCCATGATTGGTGGAGGACCAAGAAACCAGGTGGGGCAAGCTGGGCGAGAGCTACCGTCTCCCCCTCCCTCACCCAGATCTCGGTCACGCACGCCAGGTCAGCCTGTTGTTCCATTACGAAGTCCCGGAGGATTGTGGCTTTGTTGTTGATAGACCTGCTGTTGCACAACACCAATGACGGAGGGGGGTTCTCCATCTTGGCCCCACTGCCGGCCCCCCTTGGGATGGGCCGTAGGCTGGAAGGGTGCCGAGCCGTTCCATTTCTCCGCGTCCTTCCCTTAAAACCCCGTCTAGGCCCACCGCAATACTTCCCCCTCCCCAAGAGCACCGGAATCTGCTGTCCAGACATTTCCTACAACAACAGAAAGATCACAGATTCACTCCTAATGCAACAGACTAAATGCTACCTACTCCTCTGCTACCAAATGCAATCAAAGTGCTGCAAACAAAATACAATTTGCCTGACCTAATGGTCATACAGGGAACCTAATTACCTACACACTTAAATCCCTGAAAGACTCAAACACACAATCACATTCATTCATCCCGCAGCACTCATCAACTTTCCCCTAGTAGACAAAACCAATACACCCACCCCCACTACTTCAAAACACACACAACGATTGCTAAAACAGAGTGAATATTACATCTACAGCTGTTCCAGACTGGAGGTATCCACTGTCACTTCCAGCCCTTGAAGAAGTTCCCAATACTCGCCACTAGAGGGCTTCGCTTGGTTTTGAGTCCTCAGCTCTTCTCGGCTGCAATACAGAGGCCTTCCAGCCTTGCAGTCCGATTTATCCACCCAATCGTGGGGACTTAGGGCAAGAAGATCACAGTCCATTTGTGGGACCCATTCCACAACGCCAGTCCAGCTGGAGGGACCCAAAAGGCCAATGTTCTGTGTCCCCCAGTTGACTCGAGCACAACGATCTCCGTGAGCTAACCACTCGCCGCCCAGCCTGCCAAAGGGACTACTCGTTGCTCAGCCCACCAAAGGGACCCAAGAAAAGTAAAGACCTCCTCCTGGTCCCCTTGTCGCTGGCCTCCGCTACGTCATCTCCTCCGTCGGCTCCACACTCCCAGGCGCTTTGGAAACTGCACCTGCCGCTCCAATGGTAGCCGCTCACTGGTCCCGTCGAGATGGTGGTCTCGCAGTCAGCCCAGATGAACAGGGTCCTAGGTACCCCACGGCCCTCTTGAGCATCGTCTAGGAGAGCCCCGTGCTGCCCTGCAGAACCTCCCAGTCGTGCCCGTGTTTTTGCCCCACCCCAAGAGTGGAAAAGCAAGCGTACATGAGGGCCTCCGCGCTGAGCACCGACTCCTCCCAGCCCCGCGGTCGGGCTTGCACCGCACTGGGAGCACGGCGATAGATGTCTCAAGAGGCCCTTACACTGTACTGCAGCTCCCGCAGACAGCGTTGCTGGATGTAGGCCGCGCCAGGGAGGAAGGGGGCGATAAATTTCGTCGTTCCAGAGCCTTCGGGCGCTGCAGAGCTTGTAATCCCCACCAGCTCCTGGTATTCCTTGCTTGGTAGGACATATTAGATTAAATTAAATTACTTATAATGGAGAAGCTCGAGCACCTGAGCTCATTCCCGGTCGCCATCTTGGTTACAAAAAGCTTGGATTAAAGCAGCTGGTAAGAAGACACTGTAAAACATTGTAAAGCCACCTTCCCACACAATTTAGAGTCCTCAAGCTGGCAAAAAATAAAAACATTAAAACAACATTTAAAACACCCATGGGTATGTATAAGGCCATTAAAAATTATTAAAACACCTGAATGGAAGGATCAGTGAGAGACTGCCAAACAAAATAGAAAAGTATCCATCCACTGGTGGAAGACAGAGGGACAGATGAATCTAGGGTTGCCAGGTCCTACTTGGCTTCCAGTGGCGGGGCTTCCTGGTCTGTTCCAGGATCCTCTAGTGCACGCCGCAGTGAGATCACCCAAAAGTGATGTCATCGTATTGCTGACATCGGGAGGTGACGCTCTTGTTTTTGGGCAAAACTCTATGGTTTGAGCCCAATTTTACCATACAGTTTTGCCCCAAAACTAGAGCATCAAACCCCCCCCCCCCAATGTCAGGAATGTGATTATGGCATTGGGGGCCATTTGTGGGTGGGTGGCCAGCTGGAAAGGGGCCCACAAAAGTTTGGGAAACCCCGCCCAGACCAGGGGCCTGGCAACATTAGATGAATCTCTCTGAGGGGAGAGTTCCATCATTTTAGTGACACAGCCAAGAAGGCCTGTTCTTGAGTTGCCTCCACCTACCTTCCAAAGCCTGGCCTTCAAAGATGACTGTAGCATTCAGGTACATTCATATTGGAGTAGATGATCCTTAAGGTATGCTGCCACCAAGTCATACTGGGCTTTAAATGTCTATAGCAGCTCCTTTAAAGAGGCCTGGAAGCAAATTGGGAGCCAGTGTAGGTGGAACAAGACTGGAGTTCTGTGGTCCCTACTTCCACCAGAATTCTTGCTGCAGCATTCTTCAACAGTTTAACTTCCAGATACTCTTCAAGTACAGCCCCATGCAGAGAGCATTGCAGTAGTTTGGATGTTCCAGGATATCTACCACTGTGGCAAGCTCTTTTTCAGCAGAAATTCATGAAGGAAATCATTCCGTCTGTGCAACATATTCAAATCGTACAGAGAAAATGTAGAGATGGTTTTAGTATTTTTGTTTTAAATAGGGTGTCTACCTGGACTAGTAACTGATGTTATGACCTCTTGAAAACATTGGACATAACATTCTAGACTGTAAATTTATGATTACATTTATTAAGATTATCTTAGTGATTTCTTAATAAAAGACCCTCCCAAATCTCCCAGATAACCTTTTTTTTCTTTTTTCTTACTAATAATAGGTTCCTTTGTTTTCCATTTTCTGTTTTCCTACAGGGATGAGTTATTTCGACAGAGCCTAGCTAAATTAAGAGAGCAGATAGTTAAAGCTAATACACTAGTGAGGGAAGCAAACTTCTTAGCAGAAGAAATGAGCAAACTAACAGATTATCAAGTGACCCTGCAGATCCCTGCTGCTAATCTGAGTGCTAACAGGAAGGTAAGAAATGAAAACTGAAAGATGCATGTTTTCTTAGCCTTCAAAAGAAGCAGTCATTTGGGTCCAGATATAAAGTATGGTACTTCTTTTGTACATGTGTGTGGGAAAATAGAGAAATTATAAGCACTAAATACACAGACTGGATTGTCCGTGGAGGGGGAGTGAGTTTTTCTGATTTCCCCCTCTCATTTGTCCCTCATAATATTTCTGGGAGTCCCCTGTACCCCAGAAACCACATTTTTGAGAGCCTTAAAGGGCTGCAGTGGGGGAGAAGAAGCAGAAAAGTTCTGTTCTGCTGATGGAATTATTTTCCATTTGTTAAATCTGAACTTTGGAGCCAACCCAGCGGTTACTGCTTCTGTAATCTTTCTCTCTCAGTATTCTTCAATTATACACATACACCACAGAGACATGACTTTCATGCCTGTGCTGTGACCAATGCTCCCTCTAAGCTGTGGAGTCTTGTGAGCAAAAATCCTACTTTGTGAGCTGCTGGCATTAAAGTTGTGAGCGAGTGATTTGGCCACTGCATAACTTAGTTTGCTCTGGAGCCATCCTTCCCGAGCAAAGACAAAAATGTGTGAGCTGGTGGCTAAATAACAGCTCACACTAACTCAGCTTAGAGGGAACATTGACTGTGACTCTTAACAGTAGTGATTTTTAGCTTTATACTGAGGAAATGCTAGATGCCATTAGAAGTGGAAATAATCCACAATAGTATTAGCTTTAATTTTGATCAAGGGCCAACTCAGAAATCCAGTAAAGGCAAATGCAAACAGCGTTTCATTTGTATGAACAAAGGTGTAATCTGCATATAGTACTATAGCTTAAGTAAAGGTAAAGGTTCCCTTGCTCGAAAGCCAGTTGAATCCGACTCTAGGGTTGCAGTGCTCATCTCCGTTTCAAAGCCGAAGAGCCAGCGCTGTCCGAAGACGTTTCCGTGGTCATGTGGCCGGCATGACTAAACACCAAGGTGCACGGAATGCTGTTACCTTCCCACCGAAGTGGTACCTTACTGACATACAAATAAATGGGTTAGTGCAGCCCAAATTTGCAGATTTAGATATATAGCTATGTATCTATATTTATATATTTTATAAATATATGTTTATAAATTTATATATATTTATATATTTTATAGATATGTATTAATAGATAGATAGCATGTGCCTTCTGATCTATTTAGTTATTCTGAACTTTTTCTGACAACTTCTGATATGAAAATATGTTGTAAAAATAGAAATATGCATTATGTAAAATGTGTTTTTTTTAAGACTAGTGTCACCCAGCACTCTTACATATGAGTTCAGGAAAAGTAATGGAGAGTAGATAATATACGGTATTTTAGAAATGCTTGAGAATATAATGAAAATTGAAATGCTTCTTTAATACGCCTATTTTACCACTCAGAGAGGGGTGATAGTAAGTGAACCAGCTATTCAAGTCAGAAGGAAAGGAAAAAGCACTCAGGTCTGGAGTATTGAGAAGCTGGAGAATAAGCTAATTGACATGAGAGATCTGTATCAAGAATGGAAGGGGAGAGTCCATGAGGTAATAAACCATAAATTTTCAGCGTTGCCAACATGCTTCCCCCAACACTGTTTTTAAGAAGAGTGTGTCTGTAAACTACATATACAATTGTTGCATGTTTTATTTTTTATGCTATTGAGTTTATTACAATATATACACAAAACAAGAACACATCAGTATCGTACAACCTTGTGATAAGTAAGACACTGAACGTATAAGATGCATAGAACGTCATACAAAAATACTTCTCAATTATGTTGGATTAGAGAAGTAGCTCGTAACACCAAATTTAAATCAACCAACTACCAAGCATAACATACAACCTTTTTAATGTCAGACATTAAGTGAGTGCACATGAACCAATTTTATGAGGTAAACTCTGCACTGTTTTTCAAACACCATTGCCCCCATCTGATTGCATCTTAAAATTGGGTATGCATTTAAGAAATGACTGGTGGAGGAAAGTGTCATCAAGTAACAGCTGACTTACTGTGACCCTGTAGGGTTTTGAAAGCCGAGAGACAAACAGGTGATTTGCCATTGCCTGCCTGTGTGTAGCAACCCTGGACTTCCTTGGTGGTCTTCAAGTACTAATGGTGGTCATCCAAGAACTATTGAGGGCCGGCCCTGATCTGAGATGATCAGGCCAGTCTGTGCCATCTAGGTCTGGGAAGAATAGACTACATAGAATTTATTTGAAATGTATTGTTTCTATAAAGCTGTGTTTGGATACGCATGTTTTATTGAATATTGCTTTAAGTTATTTCTCTCTTGGACCCTTTCTCTCTGTGTACAGGGAATAGTGTATGATTAGTCATAAACCCTTACAATTTTCATTACTTGCCACCCCATGAGAAATTTTAGTTTTCTTCCATAATCTATCCCTACAAAATTATCAGCAATATAACCTGCTATTTTAAGTGGATTGGCAATAGCTCATATGACTTAGATTTCTGCGGTTTGCTTTTGTGTTAAGCTTCATTTTCTTGCTTGCAGTGGTAAAAATATTATCTTGTATAAAATTCATATTTCCTAAAACAGAAAGAAGTGTGGCAGTTTCACACATGTTGAATTTTGTGTGAAGAATTTTAGAATTCTATATGTAACTAGAATTCCTGAAAGTCTAGATTCTTCTTATTTTATCATATAAGCTTTAGTCATCACAATTATTAGATTCTAACACAGGTAATGAAACATGTAGAAATACACGGTTCAGGGTCTGAAGTCTCTCAGTGGCTACCTCTGCTTCTCTCTTTGTTCTACACATAGTTGTATAACCTTATAGGGTATCTAATAATTATTGTTTATACTTTTGTCACTTTTCAAATATTGCCTTTAAAAAACAGGTGAAGAGACACGCTGGCAAAAAAGGTGACCCTTTCTATGAAGCACAAGAAAACCACAATTTAATTGGTGTCGCAAATGTCTTCTTGGAGTGCCTTTTCTGTGATGTTAAACTTCAGTATGCAGTGCCAATAATTAGCCAGCAGGGGGAGGTAAGGTTAAATTATTGGTGCTGCCTAGGTGGTTCTGTGTTTGTGATGGTGATGCTTTGCCACAAAGAGCCAAAGAGATGTTGCTTTCTGAGGTGTGCATTGTGCAGTCCTTATTTGCATTGTTGCTGGTGTTGCAACCTTTTCTAGTCCTTGGCTCAAAAGGAGGCAATGTGTATGTGGCTTGAAGGGAAGGAGGAATTACGCAGTAAGCTGATGTCCAATGAGAATAGGAGGCTGAAGGAAAACCACAACGATCCCAGTGAACAGTCCTATGGCATTATCAACAGAACAGAGTGGACATACGAGGAGAACTTTGGAGCTCCAGGAAACCTAAAGTGGTGGACAGGAAGTAAGGGGTTAAATTTTGAGTACTGAATGAAACTCGTCCTCCAGCTCTTTGGTTGTAGGACCTTGGCTGTCCAACCAGCCTTTAGTAGCAAAATAAAAAGAACTGAGTAACTGCTGTTGGGAATAACAGCAGCTTTCATTTTACTACTAAATAGGTAAATTGTGAGGCTACTTGACTAAGCAAACCAGAACTTATTTATTTTATTCATTTATATCCTGCTTTTCTCCCCAATTGGGGGTGGGGTGGGCAAAACAGTTTACATTGTTCTCCTCTCCTCCATTCAAAACAGCAGTATGAGGTTGATTATGCTGAGAGTGTGTGACTGGCCCCAGGTCACCCAGCGAGCTCCCATGGCAGAGTGGGGATTCGAACCTGGGTCTTCCAGGTGCTTCTTTAACACTGTAACTGACCACTACTCCACAGTGGCTCTTTGTGAGTCTGTCTATAGAAGTCTGGTGCTTACATGTACTTTTGTAGCCTCAGTGCGTTCTGAGACAAATATGAGAACGATAGTATGTGATTTGAACATTTTTGCACAGGTGTTTGGTGTAGTGGATAAGTGTGCAGACTCTAATCTGGAAGAACTGTGATTCCCCACTCCTCTAATTGCAGCTGCTGGATGACCTTGGGCATGCCATAGTTCTGTCAGAGCTGTTCTCTCAAGGACAGCTCTGGAAAGAGCTCCTCAGCCCCACCTACCTCACCGGGTGTCTGTTGTGGGGAGGGGATGGGAAAGGAGATTGTAAGCCACCCTGAGATTCCTTCGGGTAGTGGTGGGGTATAAATCCAATCTTCCTCCTCCTCCTCTTCCTCCTCTTCTTCTTCCTCTTCCTTCTCCTCCTCTTTTTCTTCCTCTTCCTCCTCCTCCTCTTCTTCTTCCTCTTGTTCCTCCTCCTCGTCTTCCTCTTCCTCTCAGTTTTGGAAGATTCAGATAGAAATGTGTGTTTGTGTATGTGTTCATATATACATGTCTGTTAGGTGAGTGACTGGTGTTAACCTAGTATGTTCAGATCTCCAAAATGTTTTTGCGCTGTAGGTTGCAGGACGTCTGCACATCGAAGTGATGCGTGTCACTGGTGCTGTTCCTGAGCGTGTGGCAGAAGACGACTCTTCTGAAAACTCCAGTGAAAGTGGAAGCCTTGAGATCATGGACAACAATGGAGAGATTATTCACAGGCCTAAAAAACTCATCTGCAGGGTTAGAGTACTACTACCACTTATTCACTAATATTTAAAAGGAGAAATACTTTGGCAAAATAAAATACTTGGACTTATTTGGGATTATTTTTTTAAAAACCCACAAAAACATTGCTGCTGTCGGAAATGCTTCTGCCGCTGGGCCAATCCCAGTGCTATAGTGCGTACAGCATGAGAGATCTCAATATAGTCATTGTGGGGTCTGTGTTCATACTAAAAAAATCCTTGCCACAGCTGTAAAGTTTACAGTGTTAGAAGAGCCTTCTGCTTGAATAGTGGGTAAAGTAATCAGTTGACTAAATTAGTTTTCATTTAAAAGATGTGATAACTCCATAACAGAACTATGGTTAGATAATATGCATATAAAATCAGCAGTGCTGCCCTTGGTGATATGCATGTATGCACATGGATTACTTTCAAAACAGTTCCAATTATTTTGATCTGTTTAATACGAGTGGGGACCCACAAGGACTCATAAGGCAGGAGAAATTCCTTTTCCTCTCCCCAGTGGTCCATTCCCCCTGCTATTTCCATTTCTTTGTCCTCTCTTTTTCCCTTCTTGCTGCTTGTGCCATTTCCCCATCCTCTTCCTTCTGTCTCCCATTCCCCACACCATCTCCTAGTTGCCACTTTGTCTGTTTCCTGGTTCCTCTCCCTGCTACACTCTCATCCGTGTCCTTCCCTCCATCATCCTGCTACAACTTGCTATTTTCCTTGTTTCTATAGCAACCCTAAATGCTCCCTCTAAGCTGTGGAGTCTTGCTAGCAATAATTCTACTTTGTGAGCCACTGGCATTAAAGTTGTGAGTGAGCAATTTGGCTACTGCATAAATTAGTTTGCTCTGGAGCCATCCTTCCTGAGCTAAGAGAAAAATGTGTGAGCCAGGACACTTTTTTTGGTGATGCTTTCATGTGTATTCATTGTTCTTTACTTTTGAATTTTTTAAAGCCAAACTTCATTTTTTAAGTTTATGGGAAATACACATTCCTTGGCTAAAGTCGGTATCAGAAAATACTGTATGTATCTGTGTAGCTATTCAAATCCTAATTCTCCACTAAATAACTGGTTATTTTATTTTGAAACAACTACCAAGCATTGAAATTGCTGAATTTCACTTCTCTTGTTTTCTAGGTAAAAATTAAAGAGGCAACGGGTCTACCATTGAATCTCTCAAACTTTGTGTTCTGTCAATATACCTTCTGGGATCAATGTGAGCCAACTGTTGCAGCACCAGTTGTAGATCCAGATGTGCCTTCACCTCAAAGCAAGGAGGCCCAGTTTACAGTCATTTTCTCACATTGTAAGGTAATTATTTTGTGGTTTTGTTTTAGAGAACACATTGAACTTAAGTATATAATACCATTATCCTGCACGGATAAAGGAAAGTTGTTCACTTACCATGAAGTTCTCTTCTCAGTGGTTCTAGGGTGGGACAGTCATGTGTAAAAGCTCCCCCTTGTTAGAACCTGGCCCATGGGATAACATCCTGGCAAGACACTAACATGCCCAGGAGGCTTGCCAGAGTCGAGAGGGACTCTTGAGATTCCTGCACCACTTCCTGTATTAGCACCTTGATCTTGTTGGTGCTCAGCAAGGTCATGTCCAGGTGGAGGATCTGCTGTGCTTGAAGGAAAATACAAGAATACTCCTTTCTCAGAAAGGCTTTGTACCTGCCCATTAAGCGAGGTTGAGACTACAGAGCACATGTTTTTTAGATGTCCGTATTATAAGGTGGCGCATAATAAAATCACTCCGCTGACTGAACAAATTCTGGGTCTTTCCGAAAAGCTAGACTCGAGTTTCTTTATCTGATAGAAACCCCAAAATTACCCACCAAGTAGCCAGTTTCTTTATGGTGATAGTCAGATCACGGAAACTCTAAGGTAGCTAGTTAGATATAGTTGTTTGATATTAGATTAAATTTTAATTTGCTTTTAATGTGTCACTGATGTATCTCAAAATCTTGGAATATTGTAAAGTTGTACTTCTTTTTGTATGACTGGTCTAAGGACTGTAGAAATAAATTGATTGATAAATTAATTGATTGATCTGCTGTACTGGAATGAGCCAGGAAATGGTCCAGTCCACCTTCACCGATGCCTGGGAAAGTAGTGGGACCTGATGAGGATGTGATCCAGGTAAAGGAAGACTGAGATTCTGGATGTACGCAGAAGTGTGACCAGGGAAACCAGTGCTTTGATGAATACTCCAGCCCAAATACTTCAGCCCAAAGGAGAGAGCATCACAAGCTCCATCTTGCTGCCCTCTTTAACTACCTTGACCCCAAAGGATGACTCTGGCAAAACAGGATACGCTTAGCTACAGGCTTCCAGGATACCAGGGTGATGTGAAGATAGCATCACAAGCCTCAGAGCCCCTTCTCAGCTAGACCGAGGACAGGCAGTCAGAGCATTCTTCAATCCAATCCTGAGGGACAGACGTTTCCTCAGCAGCAGCCTCATGTCTTCGGAGGGAGGAACAGAGGAAGCTCTTGGCCAAAGCACGGAGGCCCCACAGCATTCCTCCCCTTCCAGGGAGAGAACCTTGGAGTGAAGGGGAGGGTATGCCAGAAGGGCATCCCTAACCCTGCTCCTGCAGCAACAGAAGGTGGATCCCCTCAAGACAGTCAAAGAGGGAAAGAGAAAACAAGGAAGCTGTGTGGTTTAACATGCCCAGTAAGATGCCCACCTGTCTGCAAGCCAGATAGGACTGAAATTGGGAATTGTGAGAGAAGCCCCTCCCACTAGGAGTCAGTAAAACACTGATGACCTTGCCTGTCTCCAGGGGCAGCTTCTACCCATGAGTCATGATTCCCCACCACCCCCGACCACTGGAGAATGGGAGAGGGGGCGTGTGAGGAACTGTATTGTTCACATACAAACCAGCACTGCCCTAACTTACTGCAGTACACTACCCAAAACTGATTTTCACTAGGCGTCTCCAGAAAGGTGTTAGTGACCCTGGTTTATCCTGAAAACAAGTGCCATGGTAAAGATCTGCTTTATTTTAGGTCTTTATTTTATACCCCACTCTTCTCCCTGAAGGTATCCAAAATAGCTTATGGCAAAAAAGGCTCTGTACACACAATCCAAAAAACAACATAATAGCAACATAACAGTAAACTAAATCATGGACAGGTCCTGGTCTCAGATGCTGGATCCTCTGAAGGCCTAGGATGCAAAAGCCGTGGTCTTAAGAGCCAAAGGGCCAAGAGTCCTTCAGCTTGCATCTCTGGCTGTGCCCAAGCTTTATAGGTACCTGAACAGCAGGAAGTGGGGGAAAGCCTCAGCAAGACTGTGCAGCTGGTAAAGGTGTTCCTTCGCTCTTGAAGCAACCTCATCTGTTCCAGCTGGGTTGGAATTCCCTTGTCTGATCTTGGAACAAGGATTGTTCCAAGAAGTCATGAAGCCCAAACAATCTGAGCAGTTTTCCATGTCATGTGAGTGCAGTTTTTAACACCTGTGGTTAAATTGCAAAGTAACTTGGTGATTAAAACCATCAAGGTGAGAATATCAGAATATCAGAAAAATAGAAAACAAAATAATGATTTAAACCTGCTCTCTTCTTTGTCTGACTCGGGTAGGGCTGGTAGAATTTTTTGAAATCTGCAATTTTTTCCTTAAGTATCAGAGAATCCAAGGTGAAATCATCTACCTGGTTCCTAGACAGCCCATGTCCTGAACAGTTTTTCTAATCGTATATGTAATGCAGGTACCAGGGAAGTGATCAGTGCCTGATCTCTCCATTCAAGGGTTCTCCCATCCTTGTTTAAACCTCTCTCATTTGGGGTAGTGATGCCATGCATCCATGCTACTAGTACCATGGGTCAATTTTGTTGAGCCATTCATGACCTCAGAAGCAAGAACATGCGTATTTTGCCTCTTTTAAATATAAGAATATTACATTTGTTATGTTCCTCAACAATAAAATGTTTGGATTTGGGCTGTTTCACAAATTAATAAATGTGAATATTGAAATTTACTTGTGTTAAAAAAAAAGAAAGAAAGAAATGTACATGTGAATAGGTTTCTGGAATTATTTGCTTCCACTAGGAGCTTTTACAACAGTGCCCTGTTAGAGCTTGCAAACTGAATATATGCTATAGTTCCCCCCCCCCCATCACTAACTATTGACAAAATTTATGATCAGTTAACTGCAATAAATATTTCAACTATTCAGGAGTACACAGTAAACGTAACAGAAGAATTTCTGGAGTTCATGGCAGATGGAGCACTTGCTATTGAAGTATGGGGTCACCGCTGTGCTGGAAATGGCAGTTCTGTATGGGAGGTGGATTCTCTTCATGCAAAAACCAGGTCCTTGAGAGACAGGTAACACTAAGTTTATATTATTCTGCTGGTGGTGAAGCCTCACCACAAATAGTATGTTTGGGGGGGAGGGGACAGTGCACATGTGCCATGAGTAACTGGATTGGGGATGAGAATAATGGTGCAATAAATATGTGAGGGATGTAGAGAAGGTGTACATGAAAAAACATGTGTAGCTAGGAGAGAGAAGATGCTTCTAGATATGTTCTACTGACATATTAAGCAGAACATTAGTACAGTTCTTACTGCTTATTGGATTGTCTTTAAAAATAGGTGGAATGAAGTAACACGGAGAATTGAAATGTGGGTTTCAATTCAAGAACTGAATGAAATGGGGGATTATGCAGCTGTGGAACTCCACCAGGCAAAGGATGTAAATACAGGAGGAATTTTCCAGCTTAGACAGGTACAGTGTATTTTTCTCCATTTAGGAAATTGTGTGAATGTAGCAATAGTTCTTTGCTATGCTTTAACTTTTTTATTCTGTTTATGTAACCAGGGCCATTCTCGTAGAGTTCAGGTGACAGTCAGCCCAGTGCAGCATTCAGGAACACTGCCGCTTATGGTGGAAGCCATTCTCTCAATTTCTATTGGTTGTGTGACTGCCAGGTCAACCAAATTACAGAGGGGCTTGGACAGTTACCAGGTAGGATAATGGGTATTAACTATTGAATTATTACAGTCTGATACAGACTTATTGTGTTTTTTGCCCTTTAAGGATATGAGCTATGCAAGACCTTCCTTTGTCGTACTGTGAAGAATTTGTAAGTTAGTCAAAGAG
Source organism: Gekko japonicus (assembly GCF_001447785.1). NCBI lineage: Eukaryota > Metazoa > Chordata > Lepidosauria > Squamata > Gekkonidae > Gekko > Gekko japonicus. Next base: position 160,161 of record NW_015162556.1, on the reverse strand, counting down.
AACAGTTCCAAAAGTTTTAAACCAAACTTATTTACCACCACATCCTTTGCTGAGCAGTCAAAGAAGTGTGCATGCACAGCAAGCCAGCTCTTAGGTCTATTTCTCCTGAACCTATTCTTGCGTTAAAATCTCCACATAAAATAATGTGGAGGATGGAATGTTGGGAGATCAACAATTCTAGTGTTACAGTTAGGTAAAGATAAAGGTTCCCTTGCTCGAAAGCCAGTCGAATCTGACTCTAGGGTTGCGGTGCTCATCTCCGTTTCAAAGCCGAAGAACCAGCGCTGCCCGAAGACATTTCCGTGGTCATGTGGCCGGCATGACTAAACACCAAGGCGCTCGGAACGCTGTTCCCTTCCCACTGAAGTGGTACCTATTTATCTACTTGCAATTTCTTGCTTTCGAACTGCTAGGTTGGCAGGAGCTGGAACTAGAGACGGGAGCTCACTCCATCATGCGGCACACTCAGGTCTCGAACTGCTGAACTACTGACCTTCCACAGCCTGCAGTTCAGCGTCTTAACCACTTGAGCCACCGCAGCTCCTTATAGTGCATCTCAAAAGCACACCCCCCCCCAACCTGTGAATCTGAGCCATTAGGAGGAATATATGTATTTACACATAGAATGGTTCCAAATTGAGGACCTTTAACTAATAAAGTCTGGAAGTTATTGGGATGATTATTCTCTAACACCTGGACTTCAACTTTTAAGACAACTGTATCAGTACTCTGTCTGGCATTAATATTCATAGCACCAAAGTATTCTTGGATGAGAATTCACTTGGTGGCTCCTTATCAGCCATCTTTTCCCTACCTATTACTATTATTTCCTTGCTTTGGTCACTTGTCTAGACTGCTATAGCCACCCCAACTCACCCCACATATTTCCTTTCTTAAGCCTTTGCCCTAGCTACTATATTGTCATCATGTCTCAAAAAAGGATATTGAAGACATGGAAAAAGTGCAGTAAAAGGCAATGATTATGGGGCTAGTGTGCGTGCCCTGTGAGGCCAGGCTGAAGCAACTGAGTTTTTTCTAGGTTAGAAAAAAGATGACTGAAAAGTGACGTGATCAAGGTCTACAAAATTATGCACAGGTAATGCAATAACGGGGGGTCATGCTTATATAAGTGAATCCAGTGGATTTAATTGACCTGATTGGATTTAAGACATACCAAAAAACTCTTACCATACACAGCTATACATTATGCTGGAAGTTGTAAAAGAACCTGTTAATTTAAAAAGTATTCCAAAAAGAAAACAAAAAGAAAACAAAACTAAATGAACAATGGCCTGAAATCTATAATATGCAAGAAAATGCTGGCATCTACTATTACTAAGAATTTAGATAATGCTAATGGCATACTAAGCTTTGTGCAAGATAAAAGGTTGTCAGTCCCTGCCTGAAAAAAGTCAGCATTTTATAGAAAGCAATTGGCATTGTCCCATTTTATGCTTTTTAATACTTGAATTTATTGGTCTTGAATTTATTGGTCTTGAATTTCATTTTGTACCTTGAAGTCAGATTCTTTAACTATGGAAACCATGCTTAATATTCATCATGTCTCTAGGGAAATAATCACTTTTATCTGCTTCTTACCTGATAACTGATTTGTTTTACTTACTGTTGTTTAGTCTGGTTTTACACCCAATTGTGCACTTACTTTAGTTCTTTGTAACTGGTCTTTCTCTGATATACCTGTGAAAGTGTCACATGGCAATATCAGAGTCCTACCAAATATATGATAGTAAACTCAGACTGTAAGGAACCAATGCTCTCTGGTCTGGGGAGGGTGAGCCAACAATGGCTTTACTTGCTGAACTGAAATTGATTTTTTTTAAAAAAAATGTGTCTAGTTCTTAGAGCTATATGCATAGTTTAATGTACACAATCTCTAGTGGATGTCTGGTGAGGAAGTCTTTGACATTTCTAGTAACCTGTTGTGAGGGGACTAAATCTAATATCCCCTCCCCTCAAAATATGTGATCAGTGCACCACCATCAACTTTTGTGGCAGCTGATTTCATCCAATTCCTCTCCAGGAATGAGGAACGTAATCTGGTGAATGAATTATTGCTTTGTGGAATCAGTATTGGTGCAGAAACCCTGTTTCATACATTGCTTGAAGTTCGTGATAGAGGGGAGGGGCACCCATATGATTTCCCTCCATTTTAGTGGTCCACTGGCAGTAACATTAGAACTGATGTTAAATTTGCCAGACTTATTTTTAATTAATTTGTGTCTACGTTTACATTTGTAAATGATCTTTATTTGTGGTGTGTTGCCAAGAAAAATGCATGTTCTTTATGTTTACAAAGTTTATTTTTTTCTACCAGAGAGATGATGATGATGATGGTGATATGGATAGTTATCAGGTATTGCTGCTGTTGCTGTCAAATCACATGGCATGAGGCACAGCTAATGCTAATAGTTTTTAATTCTGAAAGGGACTGTAGATGACTACTGATACACACAAAAAAGCTTTGACATACTGTCTTCCTTCAAAGGCTTCTGTTGATTACAGAACAAGCCATTCCAATGTAATTTGACTGTACACTGTGTTTTCTCATGTGGCCTCTCTCACTATAATTGCATATGTAGGTGGGCTGTTGTCCATTATGCTGGAATAAGATTTTGTTACTCTGAAGTGCCACAGAGACTCCTGTTTACTTTTATCAACATGTTAGATTATCTGTACATGTGAGTTACATGAGAGGATTCAACAGAAAGCTAGAATGGTTTCTTCCATCATGTAAAACCATAATTGCATGTAAAATAATGATTCAACATCCATACTCGTTATTGATTTTATTAAGATGACAGTGGGTTGGATCCCACTAACTTTTCCCACTAACAGAAGGCAATTCTTTCATTGGAATGGAACTTCTTTGCCTTTTCCCTCTTACTGCAGCGCACTGATCTACCTGAAATGCTGTCCTTGGGAGAGGAATAGCATGGGAGACACTACGACCGATTTCCCACAAGCTGCTGCTCCGCCCTCGCTCTTCCCTTTCCCCTGATTGTATGTGTCAATTTCCCACTATTTGCTGCACCGCGGCATTTTGCCCTGCAGCTTCACCCAATTTCCCCCGCGTCTATTCATTCCCTGTTTTTTGAGGATCGAGTAGACGCGGGGGAAATAGGGTGAAGCTGTGGGGCAAAATGCGGCCGCACAGCAAATAGTGGGAAATTGACACATATGATCAGGGAGAAGAGAAGAGCGAGGGTGGAGCAGCGCTTGTGGGAAATCGGTCTAGAGGTCTGCAGCATGAAGTGTAAGCTAGTGAACCCCTGCCATTCTGACAGTGGAAAATGTAATCAGCATCCAACCCTATATGCATTATGAAAATATAGAAGTGTAGGAAAAAACATAAACTGTTAAATTAGCTTTTACTGTCCATCTTTCATATTTGACTGGATTTACAGCAGCCTTAATAAAGTTTTACAACTTTGAAAGTGGTTCAGTTTTTAAGAAGCAAAACTATCAGTAGCACAAATCCAGACATTTCCCAATAGCCTGATAAGCTGTACAGTTATTTCAGAAACTTAAAGCTCAAACTACCCATTATATTAACAGATCTGCTCTAATCATGTAGAAAACAGAAGGTGTCTAATTTAAGGATCAAAATGGTGCACAGATAGAAAGGAGAGGATCCCTCCTAAATACCTCCTGCCTACTTCTTTGCAGCTTCTGTCTCTTCCCCACTCCACAATTTTATTTGTCAGGATTGAATCTGGCTGATGGAAGAGTAACATTGGGGTACAGATGGGGTGGTGGTACTGCAGGAATAGTATGCCCCACCCACGTCCCCTTAACTCTTTAAATTAGATCTGTCCCATCTGCTTTCTACATGTTTGGGGCAGATCTGTAACCATCACATATGAGTTTAAACTAGCTACTAACTTGCTGCAAGCTGTCCTTGGTGCTTCTTTATGATGTTTTATGAAGAAAGGATCCAGCTTTTCTATAAGCATGATTGCATGATGGAGGTTTGTTTGCATGGGGAATATTTAGTTGCACTGCTGGCAGCTACTAGTAATTAAATTTATGCAGGTTTAAGGGTACTTATATTGGTATCTCTATAATCATCTTCAGTTCCAGATGCTACTAAATTGTTCCTTGGCCACTGCATTATTTTTCTGCTTGAATTTAAATCACAAATTTATGCAAGATGAAATACACAAATAGTTCAGATGATGGAAAATGCAATAATTCCAGCTTTTTGTCTTTTTGCCACTTGCAAGTTTGGCAGACTTTTCTTGGGCGATATGCTGTTTAATCATCTAAAGTAAATAAGCTGTTTACATTTTTCTGTATCTGTAATCAAACAAGTGAATAACTTCTCCAGTACAGCATAAAATTAAATATTTGGTTTAGTATATTGAATGTTCAAACAACATTTCTATCTTCAATAGGAAGAAGACTTAAATTGTGTGAGAGAGAGGTGGTCTGAGGCACTAATAAAACGGAGAGAATACTTAGATGAGCAGATTAAGAAAATCAGCAGTAAACAAGGTTTGTACTCCTTGTGGTTCTACTTACTCTGCAAGCACTTTGCCTCTTTTTAACAAATATGCATTACAGGTTTTTGTAAATCTATTCTTATTCAAAAAGTGTTGATGTAGAAAGGAACTTTCTAAATAAGCAACAGTTGCCCCCGCAGGGGAATAACGAGCCAGACAACCATTTGGATTAAACAAGGGCCACTTTATTAACTACATACATTTTAGAATAGCAATCCGGCAAGGGAACGCTTCATGACTAGCGGAACAGACAAGGCAGTTGTCAAGCTGACCAGCCTCCTTGTCTGATACATCTGGGCGATGCACCGACCCCGGTCCTGGCCCATTAGCCTGGCTTGCGACCAGCAGCCCAGCCGCGGGTCGCCTCCCGGGAGCACCTACCCCTGAAACCTTACAGTTTGCAGAGAGGAGCTTTACCCCAGAGGCACCCCGAGGGGGTCCCCATTCCCCACCCGGGGCCTTAATAGCCCGCAAGCCGTTCCTGAAGACCCCCCATTTCCCGAAAGACGGGACGGCTTAAGGTGCTCACCAATTCCGCTGCCTTATCCCTGCCACTCGCAAAGCCAAGCCTCTGCTTTGGCTGCCGCGGCCACCAAACCACCCAATGCGGACCTGATCCCTTGCCGGATGTCCTCCAAAAACAACTGATTGCCCTTGTCTGACAAATGTATACCATCTTCCCGGTAAAGCTCGGGGTCGCGGACCCCTATTCCCGGGTGGGGTAAAAATTGACCCAAACCACCCTCCAGTGCCTTCTGGAGCTGCTTGTTCACTTTCCGGCGGGAGCTATTCTTATTCAAAAAGTGTTGATGTAGAAAGGAACTTTCTAAATAAGCAACAGTTGTGGTAGCTTTGAGTTTTAAAGTGAAAATCCATCTCCAGTGGGTAGAATTACTGTTTACTTCACTGGAAAACATTTCAGTGTGTTTGACTCAAATGTGTTGTAATCTAAACACAGTCTGCCACTTTGTTGCTATAAAATACTGAGCAAAATGTATCTTAAAGGCCAGGGATGTAACATGTTGTATGTCTCTTTCTCCCCACCTTTTTCTTGTGTTACAGTAAAAACGGATGATGATGATGAAAGAGAAGCACGGCTTGTAGAACAATGGGTGGGGCTAACAGAAGAGAGGAATGCTGTGCTTGTCCCAGCACCAGACAGTGGGATTCCAGGTGCACCTGCCAATTGGTAGGTGGAGAAATCATGTACATTACAGTATCTGTGAACTAATATCTAGTGGGTGCTTGGAGAAGGATAAACTGCAAGGATAAACTGCTAGACTTTTTAAAAGTTTCATTTATTTCAAAATGTATTCTCCTGCCTCATACCCCAATAGGGTCCCTGGGGTGGCTAGTGGCATATAACAACCAGAAATACTTGAGTCGTGTCACACATGTTACAATACAAAGTTGGGCTGTGTCTTTTGTGTTGTGTATTTACAAATTCCTTAATATTTTATGTTTAGTATATTCACAAGATAGGTACTCAGTTGAAGGAACTATGCTTGTTGGTCCTTCCCCCCCCCCCCTAAAATACAAAGTATCAACAGAATCTGGTTATGTTAATTTAACTTTATCATTTGAAAGTACAGTATTGAGAATCCAAAGCAAGGCTGCTTGGTCAGTTCCTTACAGGGTGCAAGCGTTTGCCAGGTCCCTCAGAGCAGCCAGTGGGGGATGGGAGGTATGCTTACCAGGAGCTGGAAGAAACACCATAAATTAATGCAACATGCCTATGTGACCCAGAAGTGACTTAGGTACGTGGGTGGAACGCTGTGGTTTTTGGACAAAACTCTGCGGTAGAATTAGCTTCTACCATAGAGTTTTGCCCAAAAAACAGACTGTCCCTCCCCCGAATGTCCCCAGTGTGCCTATGTCACTTCCAGGTCATGTAGGCATGTCATGTTAATTTCCAGCATTCTTGCATTGAGGAGGGGCATAATTCTCCTCTGCCAGCCAGCTGGACAGCAGCAGAGAGGTGGGGGCTGGCAGCAGGCGACCCCAGCCCCCACCAGGGGGTCTGGCATCCCTCTGTAGGAAGCACTTTGTAACATTTTGTATTTGTAATAGAAATGGAAGAATGTGTTAGCCATAAATACAGCAAAACAAGTCAGCCTTCATAATTGAAGCCAAAATGTTTAGAAGAAATTGTTTAGAAGAAATGAATTATTGGCTCTTTCCATCTACCACATAAAGCAGAACCATACAAACTCCCATCCTTTCCCCCCAAAGATAGACCCTAAGCAATAATAAACTAATAAAATCAGGGATGCAGTGTGTTGTAATTTCTTATTTTTTGTTCTAGGAGTGTGTGTGTTTCTTAAATGCTGATGTATTTTAAGTTGCAGTTTCCTTCATACATAGAATGTGCCGCATCACACAATGTAAATTCATAATTATCAGCTTGAGAAGTGCTGCTGTTGTGTACAATTCTTTACGCATTTTACTTGTATTGTATTAATATCTACTGCTGATTAACTTGAATTGCTGGCTTTTTAAAAAAGAGGCTTGAGTTTTCCAATAAAGTACTTATGCATGGATATGATTCACTGTATTGACAGAGATGCTCTTTTACTGTTAGGATCCCACCTTCTGGAATGGAAACACACATACCTGTCCTTTTCCTTGATTTGAATGGTAAGTTACAGCTTGCTACAAGTGTGAAGGACATGAGATAATGCTGGTGTTTTAATGCTTTGAGTAAAGCTTAGTGAGAGATCTTTAAAAAAATAATAATCTGGTTTTGTGAATTCATACAAGTGAGTATAGAAAATTACAGTTTTGCTTAGTGTGCATATATAAAGAAAGCATAATTCTAGAGCTTGTTCAAAACTTAAAATCATTTAAGCACTTGCAAGACCTTTCAAAAGCAGATGCTTTTTGCAATTCAAAAAGCATTGTATTGATCCAGCTCTTGGGCAGTAGAGACTTTTTTTATAATGGGAAAACACACGTTCAGTATTCATACTTCCACCTGATCTTTTCAATATTGATATCCCAAGATTGTTTACAATAATTAATAAAATATGTTGTTCTTTTTGAAGATGCCTTTGCCTTTGTTCTCAACCACACTTTCCATGGGGCAGTCTCTTCCAGTCTTCTTGTCTGAATTACTGTGGTTATTCTTAGAGGGCTCCATGGATATCCTGAGGATGTATCCATACCCCTTCTGAAACCCTACATATTGAGACTTCATAGCAGAAATGGGACTTCCTGATAACAGCTGAGCTGTTGTATAGGGTTTCAGGCTTATCTCTCCCCTCTTCTCTCCTCTTCCTTCCTGATAGCAGAAAGGAAGCTTTGGCAATACAATATGTTGAGGGATTCGGGGGGCCAGGTTCTTTTCCTGGAACACCCCCCCCCCCCAGTTCCCCTGAGTTATTTCATTGGTTGAGTGGAGACTGACAAAGGCTGAATCTAGTATATAGAGAGGCAATGGTTCTTAAACAAAACTCAATTTATTCCATTATACACTTAAGACAGAAAACATTTTGTAGCATTTCAATATTCAGCATAGAATATTTCAACACAAACTAAATACATAAAATAGAGCACTTGTATAAAACTCAGAACGTTCTGGACTAGCCATCAAGGTCTCACATGGAGCTTTTTGATGGCCAGCACCCACCAGTAGTAAACCAGAGGTATATATCTTCCTTGGACCTATTGTTGCTAATGTACCTACTGATGTACCTATCACATAGGACTACCAAGTAGAACTGACCCATGTACCAACCAAAATCCCTCCCCTTTCTCTCTGTCTCTGGGGTCAGGACCTCACAGAAAGTCAAGGAGAGTCTGGGAAGCTAGTTTCAGATACCATATCCATTTTGATTCTGATAGTGACACCACTAACTTCTGGAATGTATAAACATCCTTTAGGGCAAAAATCAAGTACAGAGTTATCGGTACCAGAAGACCACAGCACCAGCAGAGTCCTGTAGCCTCCTGAGAAACAGAACCAGATAAACTATAGAGGCTAATTTACTATAGAAATTAAAGTAACAGAGGTTTAGCAGGTGTCAATCCAGGCCCTAATTCCGCGACACGGTAACAACTAGGATCGTGACTTGACCACAGCTGTGATTTTTCTGTTCTTTGCTAGCTTTGCCATGACCCTGAGAACAATATCACGCCATTCCACTCTGAGTTAACCATTAATAGAATTCTTTGATGCTAACACTTGCTCTCTTGTGATTTAATTGTGCTACTTTTTTGTTAGCTGATGACCTCAGCGCCAACGAACAGCTTGTAGGTCCACATGCATCAGGAGTTAATTCAATACTACCAAAGGAGCATGGAAGTCAATTCTTTTATCTGCCAATCATAAAACACAGTAATGATGAGGTAAATTATTAGCAAGCTGCCTGGACAGTTGATTTATGGCTACCGTATTTGTCTTTTGTTGATGCGTTTTATTTGTTTTAATACCCTCTCCTGCTTTGCTTTGATCAAAGATGTGTGTCGACTGTATTTTGTTTTAAGAACAACTCATTAGCAAAGTGGAGTGTGATTAATTGCTACATGAGGTGAGAGGTGGTATTGTGTGTTTCCAAGAATAACAAAAAAGTAATTTTGATAAGAGGCACTAAATAATCACTTAACAAAGATGTTTTACAACAATTTCTTCTGTTTCTTAGTTTTCAGTAACGTTGCTGTTTTGATGTCTTTTTCATTCCAGTGCCTGAATAAAATGTGCTAGAATTTATTTCACCTTTTTCATTTCAGAAAACAGGCCTAAAGAGAGACTCTCCCTCTGATGAATGAGAACCATCAGAATAAAAACTGTATTTAAATATCTAATACTCAAGTGTGGGCCAGTCTGTGGATACCTAAATCCACAGATCAGGCACACAATGATAGAAAGGAGATTTTTCTCCAAACTTCAGGGACCCCTCAGATTTGCAGAAAAATCTGAAAACCTTAAAAATTATATTGGGGGGGGGTTACTTGTCTGAATTGTGATTATGTTTTGATATTTATTATTGATTTAAATGGTTTAAATTTTAAACTATATGTATTGTATTGTTCTATGATGTTACCCGCCCTGAGCCTGCTTGTGGGTTGTGCAGGCTATAAATACAAATAATAAATAAATTATATCCCCTCCCCCAAACAATAAAGTTGTCTGTGCACACACAGATAACTTACCTGAGCAGCCTCCTGGACCTTTGTCATGGTTGACTGCAGCACCGGCTGGGGGCCTTGCTGCCAGTATGGCAGTGGGTCTCAGGGCCAGGGCAGCCCCCGTGGCCCAAGAGCAGGTCAAAGTAAGGAGGGGAAAGAGAGATAGGAGGGATTTAAAACAGAGAAGGGGAAGAGAAATGGGGGGGTTTGATTAACAGGGGGAGAGAAAGAGGGGGAGGAAATTGTCAGGGAAGTGAAGCAGGGAGAAAGAGAGATGGGGGATATTAACAGAGAAGGAGAGGGGAAGAAATAGAAGTGGGGATATTGACTGAGGGGGGAGATTGATGGAGAAGGGGTAGAGAGAAAAAGGAGGAAGGTGATCAAGAAGGGTGGAGAAGGAAGGAAGCAAATGGGGGGGGATGGGATGCACCCTCCATACAGGTTTCTTGGGGGTTCCCTCCCCACTTGTGTCTACTTAACAGAAGATTCTACAGTTCATTGGTAGCTGAGCTTTTTCTTGTTGACAGATGTTATTATTTTTTTCTCTTTACAAAATACCTTTCCCCAATGAGTCTAAAATAGCAGCTTGAGATGCATTTTGTGGTGGGGTGTGTGTGTATTTTCTCAGGAAGAGTTCTTCTAGATACTTTCTGTTAATTAAAGGCTCACTGTTATCCCACCATACTGGAAAAATTGTTTTTTCAAAGGTTTTCAGTGAAGCCTCTGTCTTTAGGTATTTTCGTGTTTCAGATCTAGGTTGAAACAATTTGTGTTGGTTTGTTTTCATTCTCTACCAAACTGCGCTCTTAGGTTTCAGCCACTGCTGCCTGGGATTCATCTGTGCACGATTCAGTGCACTTGAATAGGGTAACACCCCAAAATGAGAGAATCTACTTAATAGTAAAGATCACAGTCCAGCTGAGCCATCCCGCTGCAATGGAATTGGTGTTACGTAAAAGGATTGCTGCTAATATTTACAATAAACAGGTAAACAGATTCTTGCAATTCAGGTCTGCTTTCAGTTTTTATTGTGTCATATTTTGATTGTATCTCTTTGGTATTTTATCATCTTAGCTGGGAAGGATAATGAGAAAATCAAAATTAGGAAGCGTTTCCATGAAATACTCTTCATTTGTAACTGAGAATTTGGCACAAAAATTTGCCTGTGTCAAAATCAATGTTTGTGCTTGAACTTTTAACTTTGTCCCTAAGTATTTTACAGTAGTAACAACTACCAAGGTTGAGTTCTGCCTTCCTGTGTGTTGCAGAACTTGTGTATCTTATATTCCTTTGGGAAAATTAATAATTCAGTGATTTTTGTCTGGCCTACTTTGATTTCCTATCATGCCAGTGGCACACAATTTTCCTACAAGAAAGCAATATCAATATGGAAAATTGCTGCATATTGAATGGGTTTGAGACCTTAATCCATTTAATATAGGTAGGATCCAAATGTGTCCTTGTGCATTTCTTGGCACACACAAAAAGAAGGGGTTCTGTATTTCTGTGGACTTCCTACTTGAGTTTCAGCGCTCGTTGTTACATAGCACTTGTTTCTGAGATACCTGAGTCTCAGGAGCAAGTTTTTGGGCATTGGGGTGCGGATTGCAAAAAAATGGGAGGTGGGAAGCAATATTCCCTCTAAGCTGTGGAGTCTGGTGAACAAAAAATCTACTTTGTGAGCTACGGGCATTAAAGTTGTGAGCCAGCGCTTTGGCTCCTGCATACATTAGTTTGCTCTGGAGCCACTCTTCCTGAGTGAAGACAACAATCTGTGAGCCAGAGGCTAAAAAACTGTGAGCTAGCTCACACTAACTCAGCTTAGAGGGAACACTGGTGGGAAGTACTTGTGTCCTATTACACATGATAATATTTCTCTTCCTGAAAGGAGAACTGCTCCTCAGGGTAGGATATGTGTCATTCTTTCCTTGGTCTTTCAGATCCAGGTCTGTGTTTGACAAGAAGTTGTCGAACAGTATGCCGGTAGAGGGGCACAGTGTAATGAATTGATCTGTGAATTGTTATTGAATATTATAAGACTGCATATGAGAAAAGTGTTTCAGAGTTGCTGTTTCTCATTCTATTTTAGTAGCTTGCCTGTGTGATCATGCTATTTATTATGTGAATTCTGTATTTTTCAAAATGTCTTTGCCTTTTTTAGAGTTTTACCCAGAGTCTGAAAAGAAGAATATCATTGAAGAATATATGTTATGCTTGTGGTGTGACCTATGAAATAGTGTCAAATATACCAAAGGTACATTTTGATGTATTTATATCGGGAGGCTGGAATACTTGGGAATGTCAGACTATAAGGGAACTATACAAACTTCTTGAATCAAAACAGCAAAAACTGACAAATGTTGCGATCAATTTGTGTCTTTGTTTTAAACTTAAATATTAGGCTACAGAAGAAACTGAGGACCGAGAGACCTTGGCGCTGATGGCAGCCAAGAGTGAAAACGAGGGTACATCTGATGGTGAAACTTACATAGAGAAGTATACACGCGGAGTATTGCATGTAGAAAATATTTTGAGTCTTGAACGACTAAGACAGGCAAGTAGAAAAGAGGTTTTACCTGTTTAATATAGCTGTTATGGCCATTAGGAATATCTCTTATTTTCTTCCCCCCCACACACACCCTTAGTATAGGTAGTTCACAGCCCCAGTTGATGTGAATTTCCTTTTGGAAGTTTAGTTTAAAATCTGTTCATGCAGAAGTAAAATATGCTCTGTGTTCACAAATGCATCTTTATATGTCTCTTCTAAAATAAGCTTTAATTGACTATAGTTATAGTTAGAATTACGTATTTCACTGTGTTCCCTTGTGTCTTAATACAGGCTGTCGCAGTCAAAGAAGCTTTGTCTACCAAGGCTCGACACATACGGAGGAGTGTCAGCACACCAAATGTTCACAGTGTAAGATGCTCTTTCAGTGTTACAAGTAGTTTTGCCTGTTAAGACAATTCTGAAAATAATTCTGAGGGGCATTTTTCAGAGATGTAGGTGCTAGGTGAAGCTGGGATGAGAAGCCACTATCTCAGGTTACTGTGCACCTCAGTTTTGTGGGCAGGGACAAAGATAGCAGAGCTTGGGTGCCATAAAAGTAATTGCTAGCATTTTGAATTTTGCCCAGTAATAGGCAGCCAATTCAGGTCTTTCAGTACACAGGTAATACTGTCCCTGTATCTCCTGAAAATGACCTAGCCAACTGAGAGAGAGAACAGAAAACCTTTATTGGCATAACACAGATAACCAGAACAAAGGCAAAATTTAAGGGATAGTACTAAAACAACATCAACCAATATTCCCATTATCTTAAAATACAAAGCAATCCTAACATGCTTTACGAGATTTACAGAGTACTACTCTTGACTTCCATACATAAGTCAAAACCTAGCCAACTAATCGGGCAGTTTTTAGCAGCAGCCCTGTGTAAAGTGCATAATAATCGAACTTGGATGTTTTGACAGCATGAATGACAGTGACCAAAATCTTAGCTTTCAATAAATGGCTGTATATCAGCTAAAGCTGGAAAAAAGTGCTCTGTGCTGCAGAAAATCTTGAATCTTCAACTATAGAACAGGTTCCAGCAGCTATCCCCAAGCTACAAGCAGTTAAAGGGGAAGCATAGTAATCTCCAGGACTGGCTGACCTTTCGGTCCCCAAAGTGGCTTTTATCATTGACCAGCATCATCTTGTTTGTATTGAACTTCTCGGAGTCATCTGTATCTCAGTGGTGTTCCCCACCATCACCATTGCATATAACCAGGCCCATGCTATATATCAGAAAAAACAAATATAATAACACATAGCAAAATTCCACATGCCCTTCTGCAGAAGGAAACTACAGAAGCTCACCCAAACTTGACTTCCCCACACAGATAAAAACATAGTTTTAAGACTTATGCAGGCTGAGAAACAAAACAAGAATCACATTCTCTCATCCACACAAAACAGAGAGAAAACTGTAGTTGCTTGTTAGCATCTTGTATTTTAAGTTTACAAAGGCTGGTTATGGCAGGTTTTGCCAGTGGTGCCAACACAGTTGCAAATTTGGAATTCACTTACCTTATGCTTGTTCGTTGTTTATGTTTTAGGTATCTTCTAGCCGCTTAGATCTTTCTGGCTGTGATGAAGATAAGGTATGAATTCAGAAAGTGAATTAAGGAGTGGGACCTCAGTCTTTCATGGTATTTAAAATGTAGTAGAAATGAATCTTTTTAAAAATAATGCAAGAAAGCCTTAATTACGTTTAATCATACATCATTAGTTGGTTTTTAGGAAATGTGTTTAGAACAATAATGTAGAATTTGATTTACTGAATTTAAAAAATCTAATTTCAACTTTAGTTATTTTCAAGTCTTTAAATGAATAAATTGACCGCTGAAAGAAACTGAATTCTTGAAATGCTTTGCAAGTTATTCCTAACTTTGCTTGATTTTGTTCATTTTTGTGACTTCAGGATTGGTCAGAAGGCCAGCTAGATATATTAGATTGCTCCACCAGTTATCAAGATGTAGCGTGTTATGGTACTTTACCCAGGGATTCACCAAGACGAAGTAAAGATGCTGGTGGTAAGGGAGTGTGTATTTGTTTAATTGGATAAATAAGTGCAGATAATAAAATAATGAAAGTGAGATTATGATATATAAGGGATTGTGTTCTTTTTTGTTTGCTGTCCTTAAGTTTCTAGTTATATTAGCACACAGGCAACGCATTCAGTCCAAATCTGTTTAGAATTTAAATCTGCTAACATTATACCCAGGGGTCATTTTGTAGAAAAAAGGTGCAGGATCTCATTAGCATAGCTCATTAGCATAACTTATTTGCATATGCCACACACCCTGACATCACCGGAAGTGTGTCAGAAGGCAACACCCACCACTCAGGCTCCACTGGACTGTTTTGGATTGCTAGCTATTGGGGGGGGGGGGAGAACGTGCAGATCTGTCCTCGCAGAGGGAGAGCTTGTACCTGAATATAACTTGGTCTTAAAGGTGCCACTGGACTGCTTTGGGCCGGGGGGAGCTCTGCAACTTACCTGGCTGCTTCTTGCTCTGACTGAGGGCTGCTGGGAGCAGGGGGTGGGGCTTGTTGCATTTGCCCGCCCCGTGGGCTCCGCTCCTGTGCGCTCCTACAGGAAATGACCCCTGATTATACCATATGTGCATCTTGGTCAATATTAATCTGTATTGACTATTAGTGGATCTTCAGCTGGTCCAGGAGTCAAGCAGCTAGATCTCATGGAGGAGTTCATCTCTCCCACTTTATTTCTCTGAACCACTCTCTGGGGAATTTGTTTTGATGCCACCAGCAGGTTAGCAGTTAGAGCTTTACTTGTATGCTAACCTGAAACCCAAACACACTATTTCTGTCTTTTATGTAAGAGACTTTTCTTCAAATTGATTCACCCACCTACTCCAAGCTTACACGGATAAACAGATAAAACTTTGAAAACTATCTGAGTAATTCAGATCCATGAAGTTACAAAGATAAGGCAGGGAGCTGAGTTAACCTTTTGTTTGGGTGCAGACACTGACCACACATTAACTCCAGTTGCAGAAAGCAGTCATTGGCTACAGAAAAAAAAAACTGATGACAAAATGTCATCCAGTTGAGCAATAACACTCTGAAACATGTCTCCTCTCACCTAGGTCTAAAACTTATTTCCATGATAGTAAATTAAGAGGTTGGTAGGCTTCTTTTTAGGCTCTGTTCATATCTTCACGTTTCTCTGACATCTTTTTGGCCTTACCTCTTGAGGTCTGACTCACTTCAGCCCTCCAAAAGAATTCCATAACCTTTCTTCTCATCCCACCATGAGGTCTAATTTCACCACAAAAGGACAGAAATTCTCTATATAATTGATGAGACCTCTCTCCTGCTTACCTGGTAGAAAATGACTGGCCACACTGCAGAACGTTCCTGCCACCTTCATTGAATACCCAGGCCCTCCCAAACAGACCTATTCTTTTATCGAGTTCCATCAGCATATGAACTCACATCTTGCCAGCTTTTGCAACTAGAAGCTAGAAGGAAAAACTTGTTCAGGTTAGCTTGTCAACAGTCATACAGTGCAAATTAAACATTTACTGCAAAGTCATAAGCCTTTCCACAGATAAACTGGGCTTTCATAGTTCCCGGGCCCTGGAGTAGTCCCACTGTTTCTTCTCTTTTCTTTTTTAAATACTTGCCCAAATGGGCAAAGTTTATTATTTTTTAACACAAAACAGAATAACAGAAAGAGCAATACATTTTTAAAATATCTAGACATTGTCTCGCTCACAACATCTTTAGATACATAGTTCTTTTTTCCTCCTTGTTTAACTTTATATTCCACAACAAATATCAAAATTCTATTCCCAATATATAGTTCATTTTTCTATACCCTATCTGCTATATTTCATTCTATCTATGCTGCGCTATTATTAATTCGTTTTATAATCATAAAAATAGAAAGGAAAAGAAACAGGTGTTTCAGCATTTTAACAGTTCTAATTTGGGCACATATTTCTTGTATAATAACAGTTTGGTCCCTTTAAGATATTCCTTCACCTTTTTAGCTTTCAAAATCTCATATACTTACAAACTTAGACATAGTATTTTATATTTTTCTTAGCTTTACAGTGCCAGTATGTTTTCATCTTACTTTATTTACCGCCATCTTTTCTCTCACAATAGTAAATCATTACATCTTCTCTAGGAGATCAGCCCATTACTATTATTATTATTTTTTCTCCCTGTAAAGCCCACTCTAAAAATCAAACTGCCCTATAAGTTATTTTCCCCCCTCAACCTTCAGTTAGAGCATTACAGATATCCCAAACCTGTTGTTTCAAATAGACCAACCATTACTTTAACTTTCACTAATCAATTGGAACAATAAAAAATAGTCAATATTTGTAACTACAGATTATATTCTTAGTCAATCATTTTGCAAGTGTCAGTATAGGTTCAAAGGAAAAAAAAGAATAAAGATATAGTATGTAGACATATATTTCTTAACATTTAAAGTTCCCCTTTGAATAAAACTTTATCTCATTGACCAGTTAAGCTATGCAAACAGATGATGTATTATGTATAAATTCAGAGTAAAGAAAGAGAAAGGAAGAAGGTGAGGCAAAAAAGATAAACCAGTATTCTTAGCAGTTAGATTTCCACTTTGTCTCCTTGATCAGTTAAAACATGCAAACAGTCAAGATATATTGTTACAGATACTTATGAAATATAAGTTTCTTTTGTTTTCTCTGCAAATGTCTCCCCAAAATTGTTAGTATTATATGCCTCCGATCTTTGAAGGTCTTCTCTTTAATCTTGCTTGTGAAATAACTCATGAAGTGCTGTCTCTCCAACTCGACCAGTGCTGTCTTATATCCAAAGTTGCAGCTGAAAAAATCTCTCATTCTGAGCGTCGAGTGTTCAAACAGTTCCAGCCGGACTTCGCTTTGTAAAGTATATGACGTCATCTGTGCTTGTTCGTCTTGTACTTCAAGAGACATGATTACTTCTTCTCTTTCAAAGATTTCCATAGCTTCCAAAGCTTGGAAGACAGAAGCTGTAATCTTTTTTCCCAATTGTAGCTTAAAGAGATCCCAATATTTCCCCCAGTCTTCTACCTGCTGTAGTATGTGTCCAAAGAGATTTCCCTTCTCTATCTCAATTAAAAAGGCCATCACGCTCCTGAACAGGCAGCCTCCACAAATCTGTGAACTACGCAGATATAAAAGTTGTGGTCGCCATTTTACAGGTCTGTCCTCCTCTCAATAAATCAAATCAGCCACTTAAGAATAGTCTCTGTATAAATCTTTTCCCAGCTAGCAGACAGAAGATCTTAATGCAAAATTTAACCCCTCAATTTTAAAAGTGAAGAACTCCCCCGAACTCTGGCAAGCCGCAGGCGCGGGAGTCAGCTCCCTTTGCTTTTGGGGAAGATTTATGGGGGCAATCAAATGTTCTTTTCCAAGTTTAGAGTTTGTGAAAAAGCCAAAAATACTCACTGAGTCTTCACCAAGGATGTTAATGATGAGGTATAGAACGCGGCTGGTCTTTAGGAGCTTCTGCTTCAAGACAGTCTGATTCTGTCTCCTGCTGTTGCCACAGTCAGGGGGCTCAGATAAAAGTCTTCTGCCACCAGTTTCCTACACCCGAGGTACTGGAGAGACTCCTGACCCGTCTGGTGTGTCCGGAAAGGTCAAAAAAGTCCACTAAAAAGCTCCAAAAGCTAGTGAAAATCAGAGAGAGCCCTGAGTCTTCAACTAGGTCGTTGCACCAAAGCCCCACCTCTCGAGTAGTCCCACTGTTTCTTGTACAGCCATCTGGTTAGAATAAGTGCAAAAAAGAAAGGAAACTACATGTTCTTCCTTGTTTTAAAATTGTAAACTCCTGCTTCCAGAACTAGTTGTAGTTGGGAAGTTGTGAATAGCGACATATATGGAAGCTGAACAGTGCCATTTCTGCCTAGCAATGCACTTACAAGAACTGAAGTGGGGAAGAACATAAAGGGAGAAAGACTCTTCACATTTATTCTGTGGTTGATAGAATTCAAAGAAAATTAAAAGTACCCACATTCTAACTAGACAGCACAGATATTCCTTTTGCAGTAGAAGAGAGCTACTGATGAGTGAAAGGTCTGTTCAGGGATTTATATAAAAAAAGTAAAAGATAAAAGACCATAGAGTCCCTAGCTTTAGAAATATAGGGACCTGTACTGATGAGGATCTCTTGTCCATTGTTTTTCTTGTTGGTGATTCATATGGGTGTCAGAATAGCTAATCTATTGGGCTTTTTATATTCTGCAAGGTACTGTATTGGAGAATCCACAGGCATCAATCATCAGTCCATTTAAAGCATTTTCTCCGCAGCCACCCAAGTTTTTCAAACCTTTAATGCCAGTAAGAGAAGAGAACAAAAAACCCTCTCTTGAAACTCGGCCTCTACTTAGCAAAGAGGTGGGTACAAGAAATTTAAGTAATAATAACCTTTTTGAATGTTGAAGCATTTAGATGCCAGTAATTATTGTATATATCTAACAAATTACTTGCAGCATGCAGTTGTAATAAGGAGCCTTTGGAGCTCTGGAAATCCCACAATAAAGTTTTAACAAATCTTGTTCTCTCTCATTTGGAATGCCATCTTAACAGTATTGCATGCGAGTCTCAATATCCTTTAGTTAGTTTATGTTAAATTACAGCACCATTTTTAGAGTGTTCCACATTTTCTGCAATTTAATGCTTTTTAGTCAGGCCTCACTGCATGGATTTGGCAGCTTACTTGCTTACCTACTTGCCTGCCTTGTTTCAATAAGCAACCCTTCTGTGCTATTAATTTGCTTGGGTTTATTGTTAGTATGTTCATTGTATGATGTGTTTGTGTGTCTCAACCTTTGCAGAGCATGCTGTCATCTCAGGTATATAACATTGGCTGTGTTGTGCCCTCAGGAAGTAATACCAGTAGCATGCCAGTAGAACACAATAGCATACACGTGAAGAAGATTGTAAGTTTTGCCTTGGTTCTCTATTATAATGGCCTGGTGGTGGATTAAGGCCCCTGTTACTCTAATTGTGGAGGAGAGTTGTTTTTTGAAAAACCAAACATATCCTGCCTCTGAGGAGCTAACAAAATGTATAGTTAACACAGTACCAATCAAATAAATGATAAAAAGTGTGCTTGCATGTTCCTTACCTGAATGCTAATTTTTGCATGAAATGCCTAGCTCATTTGATTAATAATGCAATCCAGTCTTTCAAGAGAAAAACATCAAATGTAGGGTTGCCAGCTCTGGGTTGGAAAATACCTGGAGATTTGGGGGGGGTCCAGGAGAGGGGGGGGTTTGGGGAGGGGAGGGGCCTCAGCATGGTACAATGCCATAGAGTCCACCCTTCAGAGCAGCCGTTTTCTCCAGGGGAGCTGATCTCTGACAGCAGGAGATCAGTGGTGATTCCAGGAGATCTCCAGGCCCCACCTGGAGGCTGGCAACCATAATTAAATGTTCTCTTACCAAGCACAGTTGGTTGGGCTAAAGATTGACTGCTAAATGTCAGAGCTCATGAGTTGTTTGATTGCTTATTTCAAATTATTCAGAGTTACAATACTATTCCTGCAAATATGGTTAGCATTAGTTCTGTGAGCACTAATCCAGTATAAGTTACCTTTACATCTTTGAAAGCAGCATCTAGAAGTCTGAGAGATGTAAGCTGATTCAGCATTGTCCTTTATGTGATATTCCTCTCCGCACTGTTTCCACCCAGCACCCTGTAATGAGAGCCACGTGACTTGCTCTTGTTGGAAAGCAGCTGGCATTCCTGTTGTTCAGTCAGCAAAGAATCTGGTAGCAATATGACTTAAAATCTCTGTAGCTACTGACTAAGAAATAATTATATTCCACAGACTTGAGTGATTCATGGAAAGTAGAAAGTAGTTGTATAAGGCTGACATATATTTTTTAAAATTTCAGAATGAAAGTCAAGAGTGTCTGGCTTAGGGTTTCCAGACCCCTTGGTGAAGGCGGGGTTCCCCCGCCACCAGGCCCCACCACCCCGCCACGATCAGCTGACCGGCCGGGGGGGTACTCTGAAAAAGAACAAGGCTCTGTCAATGTTTCAGCAACATGCCTAGCATCCCTTCCAACTTGACCTGGAAGTGATGTCATCAGGTCAGTGACATTGGCGTGAAGCTCTGGTATTTGGGCAAAAACTCTATGGTAGAAGCCAAATTTACCATAGTTTTTGCCCAGATACCAGAGCATCGTGCTGACATTGCTGCGTGATGACATGACTTCCATGTCACTTTAGAAGTGATGTAGACATGTTGCTGCAATAGTCCCCACCCCTGCCGGTTGCCAGGAGGGACCTGGCTTAGGGTTTTCAGACCCCTTGGTGAGGGTGGGACCTGGCAACCATAGTATGACTTCCAAAGTTGATGCTACATGAGTCTGTTGTGCTGGCCTAAATGAGTTACGGCAATCACTCTTAAAGCCAAACTAGACAGTACCATGTCCCTGAGTCCACCACAGGGACAGGGCGCCATTTTACAGCCTAGATTTTACCTTTTGAAACACTGCAGGGGCTCAGTCCTGCTGGGAACCGGGGCACAGGGGGATGAAAATGTTATATCTCTGGATGTACTGTTATAGACTTGAAAGCCATTGTTATACAAAAAAAAGTATGCAACTCAAAAGTGCTGAATGAGAACTCATCAAGAAGTTAAATATTATGCGTCATCCTGGCTTAAACAGAGATTTAAGTTTCCTTACTACAGTGTCTAAGAACTCTACAGGTCCTACTTGGTAGAAATTTTGATCGACTGCTCTTAGCATGTTTTACCATTGATATGTAGAACCATGTACATACAAATAGTTTACACCATTGTAATAAAACTACATATATCTGCTTTCTCTATTGCAGACGTTTGGAAACAGTTTTATGCTTCTGTTTTTAAACACAAGATATTCTGCATGTGAACCTCTTATAAGTCCACTGTTTCAAATATGCCTCTATTGCCTAATATAACAGTTTGGAGGAGCAGAGGTTGTCCATGGCTGCACTGCATTCCCTTTCTAGGTCAAATTATATGTTGTCCTCCCTTACCCCCTATGAATCATTGTTAGTCCCTTGTGAAAACTTGTGTAATTGTAAATCGCTCAGAGCCAGCAGCTCTGCAGGATTGAGCGATCAATAAATCAAAAGTTATTATTATTATTGTTATTATTGTTATTATTATCAATCCATTTACATCTCTTGACTGCGGACTATGTATTTGCTTTAACAAAATGGAAATAACTTAGGAAGGCAGTTCATGATGTGATAATACCTAAGTCTCACTGCCTGTGTAATGTTAATTTGTCCACCAGTTGTGATGGTGAGGGTCTTCGCTAATTTTTTTAAAAAATCTGATCTATTCCAACCTGGGGGGGCAAGCCTGAGTGTAAATCCAGCACCTGAGGTTTCAGAAGAAGCACCTGCTTGTCTGTTTCCTGAGGATGGATCCCAGTGGATGCTGACAGGGTCCTTGGGGGTATGAGAGAGCTACCACTTGCGCTCTTGTTCCATGTCCATCCTGGCTTTTGCAATTATGCTGTGAAAAGGTATTTGGATCCTTTGGTTAAAATCGTTAATGCCTTATGGATAAAAGGGTTTCCCCCAAGCCTCTAAAGGAGGCAGTTATTATTTTGCTTAAAAAGCTTTCAGTGCCTAAGGGTGAAGTGGCCAACCATAAGCCGTCTTCAGTTTGCTGCTTCTGGGGGTAACATAGTATGTCAGGGCAAAAGTATCTCCCGGGGCTCCTGGATGATGTGTCTGCTCTGAACACATTTCAGTCTAGATTCAGGCCTAGATTTGGAACAAACAATGCTTTGATTACACTGATGAGTGGTCTGTAATGCAGTTTGAAGACAACCCAGAATCTGCAGCTGGTTCTAAATGCTGCAGCCTGATTATTATCATGCTGACAGGACTACATCTTGTCTATTTTATTACAGCTACATTGGCTGCCAGTTTGTTTCCAAATTCAATTCAAGGTGCTGGTTACAACCTATAAATCCCTTCAGTGCCTAGGCCTGCCATATCTGAAGGACCATTTCCTCCCGTCCTTCTCCGCATGCCAGTTACAGGCCTGTAACCACCAGTTGCTAGCCCCCCAATTAAGGCTTGCCTACCTGACATCTTCCAGTGCCTGTTAGTTTTCAGTCATGGCTCCCATTTTGTGGAATGGGTTCCATGAGGAGATGAGGCGGGTGCTGTTCTTAGAAGTTTTTTAGGATTGCTATAATACCTTGAATAAACTCTTGTTGGTCTCAAGGTGCCACTGGACTCTAAATTTGTTCTGCTGCTTCAGACCAACACAGATGACCACCTGGATCTATCTTCAGTAGCTTCTGTGGTTGGAATTCATCATCGTTTCTCTTCTGTAACGATATGGTCATACTTAAAATTCAATAATTTCTCTTTTAATTAATTGGCTTTCTCTCTTTTGAAGGTAATTGTGAACAGTCCTTATGATGAAGTAGGGAAGAATATTTTTGTAAGCATAAAACGAAAACTACTTTATAAAGAAGTAACTTATCTCTCTGTAACATTTTCACAGGACTCGGAAGAAGAAGATGAGTTGGAGGCCATTAACAAGAAACCTTATGTGCCCGAGGAGTTTGCTGATTTCAGTGTTTATAATGCTAGCCTGGAAAGCAGGGAATGGTTATCCTCTAAAGGAGACTTAGTAAATTCTCGGATCCTTGAGAAAGAGGTATCCCGTAGCCCCACCACTAGCAGTATTACTAGTGGCTACTTTTCTCATAGTGCCTCAAATGCTACTTTGTCTGATATGCTAGTTTCCTGCAATGATAGCACAGACCAACTAGCTAATCAGATTAGAGATTTGGACTCTAGTGACCATTCTGTGGCTCATCTCTCCCATGATTTAAGACCTTCAAACAAAGATGCTTTGGAGCCAGAAAGGGGCTGCTCTAAAGATAAGAGAGCCATGTCACCGCTCAAAGGAAACAATGCCTTGGCAAGCGAGATTCCCGTGTCCGAAAGTACCACCAGTGTAGATGCCACGAAGTTACAAAGTTCAGCTGAGGATTTTTCAGATAATAAAAACTCAGAACATGGAATTGAATTTGCAGCTCGAGAAGTAACAGTTGAGCACACTTCAAATGTTTTTGAGGATTATGCTTTCACAGAATTCATGGGTGTTGAAGATGGAAAGGAACTCGAATGTTCAGGAGCACTACAGTTCTGTTCTGGTGGATCTTCTAACAGAAGAAAAAAGCTTTCAGCAGCTAAAATGAACTGTGCCACAGGTTCCTCAAAAAAGAACTGCAACAAGGACAAACCAATGAGTCAACTGGAGCCTACACAAGTGGCATGCCAGCAAGCAAGCAGTACTGAAAACCCTGTGTTGGCTGTCATAGTAAAAAAGGATTCATGTTGTCAGGCACATGCAGATTCTTTCCTAGCAAATGACTTCACTGGAAAAAATAATCTGGATATCTCTGATTGTGAAGATGCTACTTCTGAAGAGTACCCTAACTGGGTGGCAGTGGGGGAACACGTGTGTATTGGAAACAGTAAATCTGGCATAGTGAGATATATTGGGCCGGTGGATTTTTCAACTGGTACTTGGGTTGGCATTGAATTGCATTTCCAGATGGGTAAGAAATTGTCGGTTTAGAATTCTGCAAACACAAATTGCTTAGTAATGTCTGCATGCCCTTATAATCCAGGACAGGCTAACCCTGGACTGCGAATACAGTAATACTGTCTTAATTTTTTTAATGTATCTTTCTGCTTTATAGATTACTTTAAATTCCAGGGGTGTCGAACTCACTGGAAATGTGTTACTTAAAGTTTTAAAAAATCTTTAATTGTGTGTCTGCGTCATTTATAATGTTTATATCTCTGCTACCTGCCATTACCTTTTATGACACACATGGCCCGGCCCAACAAGGTTGACACCCCTGGAAACTTTAAACGTTAAGAACTAATTTACTTTTGGGAGGAAAGTAATTTCTACCCTTAGTGGTCATTAATTTATAGCTTAAGTATAAAATTGTGGAAAAAATTTAAGATACAAAGTTTTTTCAAGCTTTGAATTTGAGTACACTCAGATATTCAATAATATGACAAAAATATCTATACACAGCAGCATTCTATGTTCATTAGTAATCAATAAACGCTCTGCAACACCTCTTCCTTGCCCCCACCCTAATGGTTTACAGTGTCAGTTATGTTATATGGCTGGCGGGGTCAGTTAGCTCAAAGGAGATGGAGGAAAGAGGGATTCATGCATCGGTGTCCGTGTCCCTTCTGATCAGGAGCACTCCATTCACATCACCCTGCAAAAGGGCAACAGCTTTATTTACACAGCAAAGCTGTATTACATTAGCTTGAGTACATTTACCTTAAACAATACATTCATGCCATCAGAATAAGACTCTCAGTACAATATTATTTATAGGTTTCTTTTCCTTGAATCTTATTACCACAAGTGTGTGGAAGAAATTTTCCAGAATTATTCCTCTGATGGTCACAAGAGGCTTAATCTTCAAAGTAACTTTTTAAAATTGGCCGTGCAGCGGTTGAATACCATTCCAAAGTTATCACCTAATAACTGGGTTTTGTTTTTTGTTTTTGTCTTAAGGGAAACATGACGGCACTGTAAAAGGTAGAGAGTATTTCCGTTGCAAGCCACGACATGGGGTATTTGTTCGTCCTGGATGTCTCACTAAAGTACCAGTTGCCACAACGGTATACAGCGGCACTTCACAGTCTCAGGTATTCTCCTCCAGTATGGAGACGTGGAGGAATTCAGTTCAAGGGTCACACTCTTCCAAAGCAGGAGCAGCAGCCCTCTGTCCTTCAGGAGATGCAGCAGCTTCTGCTTTTTCAAGAAAACAGGAGATCAGAAAATCTTGGATCAACTAAAGCTGCAATTTTGTTATTGCACTTGCTGCACACGTCACTTGTGTGGAAACATTTTTACTCTGAAGTGACTGGTATAGTTTTAATCTGTCCTTATTGAATGTTTGGATCCTGGACATAATTTTCCAGTTCTTGTTTTTATAAATAATATATATGTATGTAAAATGGCTGTATCCTTTGTCTGCCAAAAGGCAAACATGACTGTACACTAAATTACAACTAGTTTGTAGATACTTTGAGGTACTTGACTGTTTGTTACTCCACAAATTAGATCATATTTTAAATGAAATATTTTATTGTGTGGGAAGGCTGTGCATATGTGTCCAAGGGGAAACCGACAACGTGCTGTTAATTACCAAAGAACACACTTGCTGTTTATCTTGTGTTTTATTTTACATGTTTGTTTAGGCTGATGGGCTCGGGGCCATACTTTTAGGCATTAACACCAGGCACCAGGTGCCACCTTATACCCTGTGTTTTAGTAAGCACACTGAAGAGATTGCGGTTGTTTTTTGTTTTTGTTTTCTTTTTTGGTCTTCCTGTGGGCCTGCCACTGTGCTGACTTCTTGACATGTACTGAAAAATATTAACAATGCCTAAAGCTTGTATGTGTGGTGTTTCACGTGCTAATACAGGCCAACCAAGAGATCTGAATGCAGATACAGTATTATCGTACAGAAGGTGGACAAAATTTTCAACAAATGGCTTCTTTAAAAACAGGG
Source organism: Gekko japonicus (assembly GCF_001447785.1). NCBI lineage: Eukaryota > Metazoa > Chordata > Lepidosauria > Squamata > Gekkonidae > Gekko > Gekko japonicus. The sequence goes on along the minus strand of NW_015162556.1, from coordinate 134,372 downwards.
AGGGAGGAACAGAGCAGCAGCAGTGGATCACAGCTATAAACCTATTCACTGTTTGTTGCTGACTGAGTCCAAACTGAAACAGAATGTCCTGAGCTGATATTAATGTGGAAAGTTCAGTTTTTTATCTGTGGATTTGACATGATGCTTTTGAGTCCTTGCCAAGCTATTCCATGTGTAGATGATGTCTTGGATATTTATAAAGTAGTAAATGGGAATGGGAAGGTATGTATGGCCTGCCATATTTTTTATTTCTTGGAAAGTGATTGAGATAGTGGGACCTTACAGAAAAGCTGCTGTTCTTGGATTCATATAGTCAGCTTACTATATATATATATATAGTAAGCTGACTTAGTATTTTGCTATTTACTGTAAAAAGTGTAATTTATATTCTATTTCTGCTATACTGTATTTAATTGGGACAGAACATTTGTGTTAGAATACAGATGATTTAATTCGTTTATAAAATCTATGCCTATTTGACTTTACATTCTGTAATATAAGACTGTGTCAGATAAAAGGTTTAGTTACTAATTTGTTGCTTCGGCATATGTTGTATCTACTTCTTAATATACATGTTAAAAGAGAATTGTGTATTTTAAAATGGAGTGTATACATCACTGATTGAATCAAAAACCCATCCAAAGTAGTATTTCTCCCCGTCAAAGATTATGGGAAACATAAGATACATGCTATTGTGGGTAACATCTCAGCTTATGAATTTAGATGTGTTTACAGAATTATAAGAATCCTTCCATGCATTTTTATATTTTCTTATCCTAAAATAGAGTGCCATTGTATCTGCACGCTCAGTTGTTTACTCCATCAGTAGCTTCAACAGTAAAGGTTCAGCACTTGTCCCTACTGGCTGCACACTCAATGCAATATAGAATAAACTGCTCTTGTTCATTTTGGTTTTTTGCACCTACTGCAACACAGTGCTTTAATCCAGCAGTAAATTGTTTAAGAATGTAAGTGCACTAACCCTTGATAACAGTCCAAGGATGGGAAATACAGCAAATTATTGTAAATACAATTTTAAATTATGTGAACCGGTCAAAGCAAATGGTAAGGGCAGTTTTAAAACCAAGGCTATTTGTGCTTTCAAGAATACCTCCAATTTTGACAATCCCTGAGGTACAATTTCCAAAGAGCACAAGACAGGAGTGTGAAAGAAGCAGCATTCAGTATGGTGGAGAGATGAAAGCTGTATTTGCAACAGGCATTAATTTTTGTGGCATGCATTTCTGATGTCGATTTGAGAATACAACTTCCATTTGCAAAATTCAGTTCTAATATTGTGCACATACATCTGATCACATCAGTGTTTTCTATTCGTGTAAACATGCCTTTATAGGAATAAATCACCCCTGTAAGCTTTGGGGCTGTTTAAAAAAAAATCTTTAAATAATGGTTGGGCTCAGTGTTAAGAGGAACATTCCTGCAAAATATATGTAAGGATATAGTATGAAGATTTTGGAACTGATTTGTGTGTACAGCTGTCTCTCTGTTTTATATTAACTCGAATATGTATATATGTGTTTTGACTAATATTATGTACCTGTATTTTTATATTCAGAAAATATTTTATAGGAATAGGTCACCTATAAAACATGCTCAAACACGGTTCTGGGAGTAATTTTTTTCCATACAATTTAAGTTTTATAAAAATGCCGGGACTGGTAAAAATTAACAAAATGTAGGTGTAAATATTCAAGGATTTAAGAGCAATGTATTCTTTTGATTTAGTGTGTTTTTACTCTTCCTTCCACAAAGACCTGATGGCACACGTACTCCCCCCCCTTTTTTTTTGTTCTCACAGCCATCCTGGTTAGGCTTTGTTACTAGCCCTGATCACCCAGAGTGTTTCATGTCAGAGCAGAGACATGAGTCTGGGTTTCCCAGATCCTAGTCTAGCATTAGTCACTCCATCATTCTGAATTTTCAGTGTCTGTGGCTTTCAGTTTTCTTTCTGTGTTGGCTTTCATACTAAAGCTGCCAGTCTGAGTGTATCAAACAGCATAAGTGGATGAGGAAGAAGAGTTGGTTTTTATCCCCCGCTTTTCTCTACCTGAAGGAGTCTCAAAGCGGCTTCTAACCGCCTTCCCTTCGTCTCCCCACAACAGGCACCTTGTGAGGTAGGGTGGGGCTGAGAGAGGTCTGAGAGAACTCTTGACTGGCCGAAGTCCCCCAGCAGGCTTCATGTGGAGGAGGAGTGGGGAATCAAACCTGGTTCTCCAGATTAGAGTCCACTGCTTTGAACCACTACACCACGCTGGCTCTCTCAATATTCCAAGTCACTTCTTTAGTTTTGTTTATCTGCTACTCGTGCCACAGGCTGGAATTGTATTTGTACTTATCTAAGTATGCTAATCTAGTTTTTGCATGCTGGGGTGCTATGTTCTACATAATTTGTGCTATATCTGTTTCTGAATCTGGCCATTGTGTGCAGATTAAAATCTACACAATGGGACCAGTAACAGTTGGGGGGAGATTTTTCTACAGACACAACCCCTAGGTTTGCTGATATCACAAAGGTAAGAATCCCCCAAACAACAGACGTGATGTCTGTACCTTTAAAGAAAGAGAGAAGGTTGGTCAAGATTTTGTAAGACTGCACCATGAGATCTTATTGGCCATCTTGGGAGTTGCCAAGGCTTCGGCACCTTGGTTAGTGTCAACAGAGTGGAAAGGGCAAGAGAAAAACAGAAAGAGGCACAAGATGGAAAGGAAGGAAAGGTAAGCATGAATATGGGGAAGAGTATGAGGTAAAGTTGAAGGAGGAGGGAGGTAAAGAGGAAGAGGGAAGAGACCGCAGGATGAGGGAAGAAGGAAAAGCGGAAGACTGAATTCTTGTAGGTCCTCTGCTTGTTGTATGGTTTCTGATTCAGAATGCTTGGCTGTGAAGTTAATGGTGTAAGGCTTGCCATTTAAGGCAGCAATTGTCAAACTAGCTATCCCCTGACTCCCCATTTTCTTACATTGATAGACACACACACCCCCAGCTCTTTCTCTTCCTCACTAAGCATCTTATAGATAAGCCCCCTTTCAAAGTGTGTGACAAGCTGTACCCATCCCTTGGGGAGCATCCATGCTCTAATGCCCTCAAAACAATAGAGTCAGACTTCTCAGTAACACTTTCAAACTGGAGTCTCCCTTTCAAGTTCCATTTCTTGAGAATTGTCACTTTTAGCAACAGTGTGCATATATTGTCAAGAGTTGTCAGCTGCCTGGAGAAAAAACGTCCTGTCTTCCTAACAGAGGCTTATTAGGATGTTATTTATCTCCGTGATGTAAAATCTTCAGCTGCCCATTTTCACACATGCGTTTATTAAAGGGATAGGATTTATCTGGTCACTCAACTACAAAATTTTCAGTCCAGTTACTCGTGATAGAATTTCAAAGTGGGTAAAGCTCTCTAGGAACCGTGGTGGTTCAGAGGTTAAGACGTGCTTGGCAGTTTGAGACCCGAGTGCTGCATGATGGAGTGAGCTCCCATCTCTGGTCCCAGCTCCTGCCACCCTAGCAGTTCAAAAGCAAGAAATTACAAGTAGATAAATAGGTACCACTTTGGTGGGAAGGTAACAGCATTCCGTGTGCCTCGGCATTTAGTCACGCCGGCTACATGACCACGAAAAAGTCTTTGGACAGTGCTGGCTCATCGGCTTGGAAACGGAGATGAGCACCACTCCATAGAGTCAGATTCGCCTGGCTTTCAAGCAAGGGAAACCTTTTTAAAGCTCTCTAGCAGTACTTCCATTCACTATTCATTCATACGGTTCTACATATGTATGATGCTCTTTGCAGAGTACTGTAGGCAGCATCACCTTGGCGTTATGGTCTGCATTAATTTCTTACAAGTGATTCTTAAACTGTTTGATAACTCTCATAATTTTCAACATAGCTAATTCTGTGGATACTTAAATCCAGACACTGAGCCATGAAGAGACAAGACATTTCTTTCTACAATCCTGAAAACTGCTCCAGGTTTGTAGGAAAATCTGATATGTAAAAAATAAATACGGAGGTTAAACCCCGCAAATAATAGATGCATCACCAGTAAAGAAACAAATGCCTTAATACTGTTGTGGTTGCCATTGCTAGGCAACCACAACAGTATTGCCAGCCTGCAAGCCTTGTTTTGTGTTACTATGAGGCAGGAGGAGGGCCTTGTCCAGGGCTGTTTTGATCTTTGATGGAGGACTCATCAGGCCAGGCCTGGCAACAACAACCAGGCAACTGGAATACACACAACTTGCATGGCTCACCTGGGGCTTCCTACTTGCCAGCAGTCCCCACCCTTTAAAAGCCAGTAAAGTGCAGTTGTTAAGAGTGTCAGTGGCTGGCATTGTGCAACTGGGCTGGGCCAGCAGCCAGCACCAAAAAACGGGACCATATTCTTCCTCAGTTAAAGCTACCGGGAGGAGCGAGGGAGGGAGGATGACAAGGAAGCAGATAAAGATTGGTTGGCTGGTGGGTGGGAAGGAGAGAAGGAAGCAGGGAAAAGGGGAGGCTGTGGGGGCTCTCAGGAAAGCAAAAGGTAAAATAGTGGGGGAGGGGAAAATGACACACTTTCTCGCACATCCTCTGTGCTTGTTTACCATGCAGCATGGTGGTACTGGTGTGGATATGTGGATCACCAGGGGTAATGGAAATCTCATTGCTTGTGAGGAGGTGTTTATAAGTGTACATATGTAAGATGAGGCTCTGCTATGGATCCCACACCTATGAAAGATGCTCAAATAGCAGTTATTCAGGGCCAGGACTTTTTTTCTGGGGGAAAGCTCTGTAATGGAGTTCCAGAACCTCTTCAACAAAATTCTTTTAAAACTGTTTAAAAGTTCATGAGTTTTCAGTATACCGATTGAGAGGTCTGGCACCTCTTAAAAGAAAAAAGTAAGCCCTTTTCAGGGCACACCTGAACCCCTGGCAGGGAGCTACAAATAAGGAACGAACTTCAGCCTACTTATTAGCTAATACCTTTTGGTCAGCTTCTAAACGTTCCTGACAAATAACAACCCATCCTTTCGGGAACTAATTTTCTCGTTAAGGGTACCTGCACTCTAGAAAATATTTTGTCATCGAGTGAAAACGTTTTTGATGTCTGGGTCTTAAGTGCTTTTCTAGTTCTGCCTAGTTTAAAGACAGCTGTTGCTCATTTTTGGCAGATTTTTCAGCGTCTCTGTCTTTTAACATGTTTCATCTCGTATTTAGCTCTCTCAATATTCTACAATTGGTCAGTGACTGTTTTGATAAACGGTAATTATTTTATAAAAAAAAAAAAAAACCCCCGGGGGGGGGGGGGGTTAAAAATTAATTAACAGAATTAACTTTCCTAGCAAAAAGCCCCCGTGAGCAGAATTCTGAACAGAGACGTCAAGGACCGCTCTCCTTAGAAAACGGCCTCTTATTTTCTACACATCGATAACCAAGCGTCGATTCCAACCTATTTATTTCTTCTAATGGTTGGGGGGAAAGCGAAACGTTGCTCAATAGACAGGTGTTTATTCCAACGCCTCCCGCCGCCCCTGCATAGCGTGGCCCTTATAAGGCGGTGATGTCGCAGGCGCGCCCTCCTTCCCTCCAAGCGCGGCCCTCGTGGGAGCAACAGAGGCCTGAAGCGAGAAGGCGTCGCGGCCGCTGAGCTTCTCAAGGCCCCCGCAGTAACCCCGGCGCGGCGGTTTTTCCAGACGAGACATGAGGCGCTTCACGCAGAGCCGCCTCTGGCGGCGGTCAGAGGCCGCTTCCAGTGGCTGTCTGGGCCCGCTCCGCCCTCCTCGCTTTGTTGCTGTCGCCGCTCCTGCTCCTGCAGGCGCTCTTCCTGCTACTCAGTCTGGCGGGGCGGGACCTGGCGGGGTATACAGCTGAGGAGGTGGTGAGTACAGGTCGGATTGGACTAAGGGCAGGGAGAATGGCCCGGGCGGGGCTCCCTGCGGCTGCCTCCCAGCTGCTTTTCCCTTTCCATCACCCCTCTCCGATGTGTGCATGTGGGTGAGATATATGGGGGGGGTGGGGCCGCAGCGCCAGCGATGTCATGGGGCAGCAGGCACCACTTCACTTCCCTCTTAGTCATTGCAGTCTCTTCCCTCTTATCAAAGGAGGGAGGGGGGTACCTGATAGTCGCCCCCCCCCCCCCCCCGCCCATTCCCCAAGACCCGGCTGGAAAATATATTGGGGGGGGGGGTCCCCTCTCCAGGCCTTTCTGCTTGCCAAAATCGTTCTTGGCTGGCAGAAGTTGCAGGCAGAAAGGCCACGCTTTCTCTGTCGTGTTTTGCTTGCCGAATCAACTCCTGGGGGGTGTTAGTCTTTCATCTGTCTGCATGCCGTTTTGAAATTCCAGCTTCCGTCGGCTGTGGCAGCAAGCCAAAAGAAACACTGTCCTGTGACGCTTTTAAGACTACCAGATTTATTGAAGCCTAAGCTTCTGGTCTAAGAGCCCACTGAGTTTGTGGCTCAGAAAAGCTTTTTGCTTCCCCCCCCCCATAATCTTAAAGGTTGGACTAGACTCTATCTCCTTTTTGTATATATTGCTTTTAAAATGGTGTCTGTGCTGTTTACTGGGGAGGGTTTGTGACTGAAGTAGAGCAGCTGCCAGACAGATGTGAGCTAGTTTAGAATGGGGCAATTTCTTAGGGTCATATCCTTTCTTAAATAAGCACTATGAGGTCTCACAACAAGGGCGGCTGTTATTCCTGATCTACAGATTAGGTAACAGATTCACACAAAGTTTCTTAATAATTAAAATGTAGGTTGTTTATATCCAAGAATGGATGCTAACATAGAACTCAGAAGTCCAAATTTGAAACCTTACTTAGCACAGTGATGTACCTGTGTGTCTCCAGATTATTTTTATTGTAATGAAACATATTTCTGAATGCTTTCCAGGGGCCTTACTTCTAACTCTTGTGTTAGGTAGAGGTACTAGCACCTTGGCAAGTGACATTTTACATATAAAATGCATGAGGCTGTTTCCATCTCCGATACGCTAAGTATCTTGTAGAAGTCTGCTACAGCATGTCTGCTTGTGTCATTTCATTTTCTGTAACTTCTGAAAAGGAAAATACAACAGAAGAAACAGCACAGCAGTTTTTAGTCCATATTCCTTAATCTGTACATCTTGCTAATTCTAATCCTGTTTCTCTTGCTGCCTTTTAGGATTAATATGGTTTAATTTTGATGAGACTGGGATTTAGACCTAGGAACAAAAATTCTATTTACAGAGTTTTTTATTGTAATTGTTTGTGCATAACATGAAAAAGGCTTTAAAGACCATTTTAAAAGACTATTAAATGTAGATATGCTAGTAGAAATAAGAATCTTAAGAAAGCTGTTGGAAGAAAGGGGTTGTAAATCCATTGTGGCTTGTGTGTCAGTTGTCCTGTGTGAATTTAGAACATGATCACTGTTCATTGTTTTATAAGCAAGACGTGAGATTCTCATTTATTTCATGTGCGTAATAACCCAAATACCAGGGGCAGTCAAAGAAACTGACAACTCAGCTTCAGAGTTAAGGTAAATAATAGTCGTCATTTCATCCTTCAGCCTTTGAAATAGTCAAAGGCCAGATTATTGTGGTCTCTCTCCTTTAATTCCTAAATTCTACACTCTCCTCTTCCAGTGAGTCTGTGCTTGTTTCTCTGTACTGTGATATGGAAGCCAGTGATAAATTCTTAAGAAATCCCAGTGAGGGGCAGCAGGGTGTTCTTGACTCTTGGGACATCCCAGATAACTGCACCTTGGTGGAATTTTCTAATTTGTTGGTGGAGCAGCCTCAGGTAAAGGTAAAGGTTCCCTTGCTCGCAAGCCAGTCGAGTCCGACTTTAGGGTTGCGGTGCTCATCTCCGTTTCAAAGCCGAAGAGCCAGCGCTGTCTGAAGACGTTTCCGTGGTCACGTGGCCGGCATGACTAAACACCAAGGTGCACGGAACGCTGTTACCTTCCCACCAAAGTGGTACCTATTTATCTACTTGCAATTTCTTGCTTTCGAACTGCTAGGTTGGCAGGAGTTGGAACTAGAGACGGGAGCTCACTCCGTCATGCGGCAACTCGGGTCTCGAACTGTTACCCAAAAAATGATTTTCTGTTTAACATTTTCTCTAGTATTGTTCTGGGATCCTGATGAATCTTTTCCACTTTACTACGAGAAGGCTGGTTTCTCAAGTATATTGCGGACTTAAACCTGCTTCTTCCAAGAAACAAAGAATTTGCTTTGAAATGGCTCGACCCAGTTCAAGTAAGCCAACTCTGTTCCTGTGGCATAAATTTCTTTCTGTGTATACACAAGATAAGTTGTCTATAAATTGCTTGTTCCTAGTCCTTGTGAACCTTGAGATCCTCATATCAGAAATGTTGCCATTCCTCCCCTAACAAATGAGTCATTTTGGCTTTGAGAACCACTGTTGATGAAAATAACTGAATGTACAATGGGCTCTTTTGATTTATTCCTCTTTTTAAAGAAAGTTATTGAGAGTAGATTTTCAGCAGTTTCCAGCTGCGCTCCCTGAGATCTGCTATTAACTGGAGATTCAAAATGAGACCTAATAAATGCAAAGTGTGTTTTATGTCAATTTCATTTCATGTTTTTTAATATTAACCGGCTAACCCCTATAAGTCCTGACCTGGATAGCCCAGGCTAGCCCAATCTTGTCAGATTTCAAAAGCTAAGAAGGATTGGCCCTGGCTAGTATTTGGATGGGAACCACCAAGGAATACGAGGGTCATGACATGGAGACAGGCAGTGGCGAACCACCTCTGAAGTTTCTTCCTGTGAAAACCCTATGGGTTGATGGCAAAAACAACAACAACAAAAAACTTTTACAAAGGGCAGTATGTTTACTTTAGTACTTGGGCTTACTATTCATATACTGCAGTGTTCCTAAAACACTATCTTAGGCCTTACCGAATGCTTAAATGTTTGTAGAGCCATAATGCAAGCATACTTTCATGTCTAGCAATTTCTACTGGAGGCCTCAGATATAAAATTGTGCAGACAGTTTTTAGATATAAAATCAGGGTGTAGCCGAAGCTGACTAGGCTGAGAACACATGAATTGTTCTGAGTCATGCACTGTACTTTGTAGATGTGAAGGAATGTCAACCCAGATCTCCTCTATCCATGCCAAAATAGCTTTGTGTGTTTTTGAAATGTGCCTGTTTAAAATAAAAACAAATCTGAATTGCCTTTATTTATTTATTTCTTTAAAACAAGATATGGCTGATTTTCGAGAAGTCTTTGCTAAAGCAAAGCATATAGCTATTATTACAGGGGCTGGCGTAAGTGCAGAGAGTGGTGTTCCGACCTTCAGAGGCGCAGGGGGATACTGGAGGAAATGGCAAGCTCAGGTATGTGCTACTCTTATTATTATAGGGGGATTATTATATCGCTATCTTGGATCGGCTCTAAATTACTGACTTACTGTTGGCAAATTTAATTATATATACTGATAGTATTTTAAATGTTTATAAGGCTGTAAATCACCCAGAGTCTGCTTGCAGGGTGGGCGGTTCATACATTCAATGAAATAAATAAATTCAGGGATGTCAACAACTTTATAAATGTTGCTGGCTCCTCTGTTTCTTCTTTTGTCCTCTCTCCAAGCTGTTTGGAAATACAGGAACTCATCTTAAAGACAAGTGTTGTATGGCTTCATGTTATATATCTTACATATTGCTGTCTTTACAAATTCTAAAATTCAGAAAGGCTTTTTGATCCACATTTTTGGGATGCTAATTAGTGTTACTTAAATAGCCCTACAGTGCAACCCTAAGCAGTGTTACACCTTTCTAAGTCCATGGTTGGCTGCATTGTTGTGTACTTACTCTTGAACTGAATATACTTACTGTTTCCAGTTAACTCCTTTATTATCTGTATGCCAATTTGCTGCTATTTACACATGTCTTACCTAATGTGTTATTCCAGTCTTAGCTGTATTTATTGCTCAGTTACTTAGGCATCTTGACTCTAATTAGCTCTTCCTGGCAACTAACCCCCGCTACCTGTATGTAATATTTGGGGAAATCTGTTTCAGTGTATTTGAAGAAGTGCAGACCTAACACATACAGAGTCTCTCTGTTCTTGCATGTACCCAGGGTTGAGCTTAGTAGGTCTGTGGGGTGCTGCTGGACTCAACCTTCATTCTCACATCTGTTTGTTAGCTGTCACATTTGTGTGCTAATTTGCTGCCATTCGCTGATCTTACCAACTGCCTTGATACTATCTCAGCTTTACTTATGCACCTTGGCTCTGACTGGCCCTTCCTGAGGGCTGACCCCCCTTCCAGGATGTAGGGCCTGAGGAAATTTTGTTTCACTGTATCTGAAGAAGTGTGCGTGCACACGAAAGCTCATACCTTGAATAAAACTTCATTGGTCTTAAAGGTGCCCCACTGGACTCCAACTCTGTTTTGCTGCTTCAGACTAGCATGAATCTGTTTCCAACTATGTAATTTTATTTCAAACAGAAATTGAACAAGTGCATGAATGTGAGTAGCACAATAACTAGGGTTTGGGCTTGCGGAGTCTCCCAGTTCTCATCTCAGCCACAAAGCTAGTATCTCACAGCTTCAGTTCTTCCATCTGTTACAGGGGAAACAATAATATTGGACTAGCTTGCATAGGTGTTGTAAGAATTATGCTGGGAAATAGATTTGAAGCACTTTGAGCACTGAAATATGCTACGTAAATACAATTAAAAAGTTCTTACAGCTAATTACAAATGAACACGAGACTTCATTGTATCAATATCGCGCCTTTGGTGCCGACCCAGAAAGTGAGGAGCCTGGGAGTAACGCTAGATGCCTCTCTTTCTGTGGAGGCCCAGGTTACTGCCGTTGCCAGATCTGCATTTTTCCATCTTAGGCAGATTAGGTTACTGAAACCCTACCTCTCCCCCCAGGACTTAGCTACAGTGACCCATGCAATGGTCACTTCCAGGCTTGATTACTGCAATTCACTCTACGTAGGCTTACTGTGACGACCCCTTATCTGGGGAGGTCGGGTTTCCTTTTAAAATGTTCTTTATGTTTTGTTTTATTGTGTATATCCGGCTGCCACCAGGAAATTTAAGGCTTTCCAAACCTTTATACTATAATATTTCTATCACTGGGTAGGTAGGTCGGTTTTTAGGCTTTCATGAGGGTCTATGTGTTTCCTGAGAAATTATTTCTTTCAGAACTGGTATCTTAAATAAAAGTAGATTTATTGATATAATTCGTAAATAATATGGTAGAACACTGTAACTAGGAATGGGTAAATACTAAACAATTGCTTTGGGTATTTCACACACTTTTCTCTCCACTGTCAGGGATCTTGGCATGTAACTTTGTAACTTTAACTCAAGGTCATGTAAGTTCACTGTTTCTCTCCAGGACATACAGCCTTTCCTAAACTTTGTCTTCAATTACTTTCATTTACATTTTACTATTCTCTCAGAACAACCTCAGCACACACACAGACTGCTTCTCTCAGACTTCAGAACCAACTAACTGTTCTCAACAATTGTCACCCTTCAGCTGTCAAAACCTCAAACTGTCACTCCTCAACTGTCACTCTTGACTGACATACCCGTTCATCCACTAATTTTTACTTCCAAAACCCCTCCCCCTCTCTGTCACTCACCAATCACACCACACTTGCCTCTTCAAGCACTCTAGACTATCACATGCAACCAAACTTTTAAAGAGACACACACCCATAAACAAGGAATCGGTACACTTACCCTTGAGGCTGACCCGGAAATTACGGCTGGTGCAAAATACAGTGGTGTGCCTGCTGACCTCAATGCCTATGCAGGCTCACGTTTGGCAGGTGCTCCACCAACTGCATTGGTTGCTGTTTGACTTCTGGATTCGCTTCAAGGTGTTGGTGATAACCTTTAAAGCCTTACATGGCCTGGGACCAACATATCTGAGGGACCTTCTCTTCCTGTATACACCCCGAAGAGCATTATGCTCTATGGACCAACATCTCCTGGTTGTCCCTGGCCCAAAGGATGTCTGTCTTGCCTTAACCAGGGCCAGGGCTTTTTCTGCCCTGGCCCCTGCCTGGTGGAACATGCTCCTTGTCGAGATCTAGGCCCTGCAGGATCTTGTTCAATTCCTCAGGGCCTGCAGGATGGAGCTGTTCCGCCAGGCCTTTGGCTGAGGCAGCGGGCGTCCATGTATGGCCTCCCTGAGGTTGTTGTCACCCACCTACCAAGCCAAACAATATGCCAGGGAACCTCTCACAGCCAGTTGACTTTGTTGAACTATGACCATTGCTTTTAATGCTTATTATTGTGTTTTAAATTTTTAATTATCTGTTGTATTACTGATATGATGTTACCCACACTGAGCCCACTTGTGGGATGGGCAGGCTATAAATACAAATCAATAAAATAAAAATAAATAAATAAAATAAAATATTTATTTTTTTTTTTGGAAAACCAACAAATTGCATTTTTCCATAGGAACTGGCTACTCCAGAGGCTTTTGCAAGGAATCCCTCTAGGGTGTGGGAATTCTACCATTACCGTAGGGAGCTTATGATGAGTAAAAGTCCCAACCCAGCACACATTTCCATAGCAGAATGCGAGGCCAGGCTAAGCAAGCAAGGCAGAAGTATTGTGGTCATCACACAGAACATTGATGAGCTCCACAGGAAAGCTGGAACGAAGCATCTCTTAGAAATTCATGGTAAGAATCCATAGAAGCGCTTGCTAGTATTTCATTTTCCTATTTTTTTAATACTTGAAACTGCCCAAAAAATCTGCATAAACACAGACCAATAATGACCTGGCAACTTTCTGTTACTGGACATTTCCCTTTTTTGTGTCAAGTCTACTTGAAGGCCCGTAAAAGTAGACGTTCTGTAACTGCATTCTAAGGACTGGGAGCTGAGCGTCATACTAGACGAGAGAGATGTGATTCGATCTGCCAACAGTTCTTTTCAATGAAATGCAGGAAAAGGAGGAAGCTGTCAATTTGATCACAGCAGTGGGAGAGATGATATTTGACATTTGTCCCCCTCCCACCCCCAAGCAGAGGTGCTATTTGTTTCACAGAGAAACTATTAGTCATTATATAATAATTTCATTTATAATCCCCCCTTTCTCACTTAAGACACAAGGCAGACAACATAATCAAACATGACAGATACATAATAAAAAATGCAATGGGCTAGGACTGAGGAGCTGGAAAAGAAATGCAAGCAAATAATTAAAAAATTGTCTTAGGTAACAAGCAGTCAACATAGGCAAAGAAGTACATAATGCAACAAAACTGTCTTAAGGTTTGTCATATCACATGGAGGAAAAGGTTACTAAAGTAGAAGATTGAAATTGAATTGCAGTAAAAGGTGATGATATGTGTAATAAAATTGCAAAACACTACAATATTAACTATCCATTATAGAGGCAACCATCTAGGCAGATCTGTTATGCCATAGTTCTCACCCTCATATAACAATCCACTTCTGGAAATATGGTCAAGTACCCATGTGGTACCTGAGCAGTTTCTTTTGCAGGCCACATAACACAGGGGTCTCAAATATATGGCCAGGGGTGGGGGGCCTGGAACCGGCCCGTCCATGTCTGTTATCTGGCAAGGAAGAGGAGGGTGGTGGCAGCAGTGGCAAGAGCAGCAAAAAGACCTGTGTTCGGTCAGCTGGCTGGAGCGTCCATCCTCCCCTTCCTCTCTCGCTCTCTCCTAGTTGGGCTGGCTGCACATATAATTACACATAGTGAGTCAGTGCAGTTGACAAAAATCGGACATTCACACTGCTCCCTACCAATGAAAGGATGTCACAAATTGCAGGTAGGTGGGGAAGCAGGGGGATGCTGTACTGAAGGATAAGCTTTCTGAAGTTGGAACTAGCAAATTTTACCAGTTTTTGGGTCTGAATTGCCCCCAGCTTGCAGCTTTTGCTGCTAAAATTCTATGTTTAGGACAGTGTACATATGTGAGCAGGTCTTTTCTGTAATAAATGTCAAAAAATCAAAAGTACACTCTCAGTTCATAGATACGCACCTAAACAGCATACTCAAGATTGCTACAGCACAGACATTGACTACAGCTTTTGATGCAACAATTCAGAATAAGAGATGTCAGTTATCAAAGGCTGTTAAAGAAAGGAAATACTGTACGAGTGTTAATATTTTAAAAATGTTTGTCTTTTTGAGTAAAATATAACACAGTTAATTGGGTTTGCCTGTGTCCTTTATAAAGTTTATATATCTCTGGTACTTGGTATTACACTTTTATGGCACCTCTTACATAAGAGCTGGGAGAGCAGCTGAGCACATACACACAGCGAGCACTTACTTTATTTAACTAACAAAAATACTTCTATGAAGATTTGATTGTTTGTATCCTTGCATCAGTATAGATTGGCCTTTAATTTCTTCTGTTCAATTTGGGTTTGTGTATGTCTATCGATTAAACATTTGGATGGTTTCCTGTTACCAGCTAATACATTAATCAGATTTATTGAATACTATTTTAATAATTTAGCACTGCCAGCCACAAAAACAGAGTATAAAATCTAGGGCTCCTACTTTGTTTTACAGGCAGCTTATTCAAAACCCGATGCACCAGTTGTGGAAATGTGACAGAAAATTACAAGAGTCCGATTTGTCCTGCTTTGGCTGGAAAAGGGTAATACATCTGTGCGGTGTTATCCATCTACTAAGAACGTTGTTTCTCCTAAATGAAATTTGGCAAACATGCGGATAGTTTAAACGGAGCTCACATAATCTCAATCAGACTTCACTGTTCTCTCTTTTTTTTTAACCCCCTGTCCAATTTTTATAGGCATTTGTCTATATTTGTCCATATATGAATGCTATGCCGAGGCAAAAAAAGAGCTAGAATAATTTGCTATTGCTTATTTTGGAAAAGCTTTTAAGCAAGAAATCTATGTTCTGCTGATCACTAAAAGCTAATGTCAAGGTAAAGGATTAATTGGAAATGATACTAACATGAGTTATACCTGAAATCTTACAGTTTTTTTGTTTAACAATTTCAGTGCTCCAGACCCTGAAGTCAAAGATGCTGGGATTCCTGTGGAAGACCTCCCTCGGTGAGCACACTGTAATTTACTGACATTTGGATGTAACCAGGAGAAAACTACACATGTGCTAAAGTCATTAAATGTTGTTAGTTTTTAAGGTGCCACTGGGCTTTTCTTTTTTTATCTTAAAATCAGTGTCATCCAGAGAACCTTTGGCTGAATCCCATCTTTTATTTGCACAATGATGAAATGCGAGATTAGGGTGAATGTTTCTGAAGTGGTTAGAATTCTTTGTGAGAAATAAGCCATGTTGTTTTCCTTGTAGTTTTTTAAAATAATGTAAATAAAGCAGCAATATACATTGTCTAGGTTTGTAGTAAACCTAACGTAATTTGAACTCTTTATAATAAATTCAGTAAAGATTTAATGTACTCTCTTTTCCAGCTTTGCTTCTGTCTGAAGTATAATTTTCCCTCCAAATTTTTTGCATAGGTGTGAAGACTGCAATGGCCTCTTGCGCCCTCACGTTGTATGGTTTGGAGAAACTTTGGATTCTGATATCCTTACAGCTGTTGAAAAAGAACTTGAAATTTGTGACCTCTGTTTGGTAGTAAGTGACATTTTGGTTTTCAGGTTTCATACTTAGGGACTGTAACTTACAGTGCAATCCTATGCATGGTTATGCCAGAGAGTCTAAAGTTTGCTGCATAGGATTCCACTGTTTTTGGGTTGCCAGGACACACACACACCCCCGGTCATTGGCAGGGGATGGAGAGGTGGCACGTGTTATGGGACAGCCTTGAATAGGCAGCCCCCCCCCCCCGAGAACGTCTCTAGGGGAGAAGCACTCAAGAGCATACAGTTTTATTAATGATGATCATCCTGGTATTTCTGGCCACTGTGTGACACAGAGTGTTGGACTGGATGGGCCTTTGGCCTGATCCAACATTGGTGTCTCTTATGTTCTTATGATATAATTCCAGGGGATCCCCAGGTCCCACCTGGAGGCTGGCATCCCTACACTGTTAACAGACTGCATGTATTTATCGAAAACATGTCTAAGGATAAATGGAAAATGAAGCATTGTTATAACATTGAGAACCAGTTCGTTCATGAGTTTTTGATGTGGTACAGACTTCATACTAATGCTTCTCTTTGGCATGGTACTTTCTGTTATGTTCATGTTGTGGACATAAGAAAAACACGTCCACATCCAAGACTTATTCAGGGGATACTTTGAATGTATCCGTTGTAACTGACAATTGTAAACAAGAATGTTGTGGCATCTTAAAGACTAACAATATTGGACAAGACAGGGGTTTCCCCTATCCCCATTATTGTTCATATTTGCAATGGAAACCCTGAATGAGCAAATAAGAAGAGATACACGGATACAAGGACTCAGATTAACAGGAGAAGAATTTAAATTATTAGCCTTCGCTGATGATTTAGTATTTATAGTGGAGAATCCCAAGGAATCACTCACATATCTAATGGAAAATATATTAGAATATGGTCAATTTGCAGGACTCAAGATCAATGTGAAGAAAACCAAATTATTAAAGAATTGTCCAATAGACACTATTCAAGAAATAAAGAAAATAACATCCATGGAAATAGAAAAAAAAGTTAGATATCTTGGTATTATAATGACGAATAAAAATGGTAATCTCATAGAAGATAACTATAATAAATTGATGATAGAGGTAAAAAAAGATCTAGACAAATGGAATCATTTGCAACTTTCACTAATGGGGAGAGTGGCTACTATAAAGATTAATGTGCTACCTAGATGTTTATTCTTAGCACAAAATATACCCATTTTGAAGAAAAATAACTTATTTACAGAATTGGATAAAATTACAAGAAAATTTGTTTGGAACTCAAAAAAAGCAAGGATAAAGTGGAAGTTTCTACAAGATAATAAAGATAGAGGAGGTCTTGGAATCCCTAACTGGAAATTTTACTATCAAGCGGCTGCCCTATGCTGGATCAAAGACTGGATTAATTTTAAAAATGTGAGAACATTAAAGTTAGAAGGACATGATCTAAACATGGGGTGGCATGCTTATATTTGGTATGGAAAAGACAAAATCCATTCTAACTTCCACCAACATATAATAAGAGGATCTTTGATTAAAACATGGAACTCCATAAAAGAAAGATATCATATAAGAATCCCAAAATGGGTATCACCTATAGAGGCATTTACGAAACCATCATTAATTACTAAAAACAATAGAGAAAGCTATGAAGTACTTTTAGAAGAAAACAGTGAGTTGAAAAGTGAAGAAAAGTTGTTAAAACAAAATATACAATTCTCATGGTGGCAATATCTGCAATTAAAATCTATATATACTAAAGATAAATCTCAAGGTTTTGAAAGTAATAGAAATGAACTTGATAAGATTTAGCTATCTTCCAATGATAAACTTATTCAAAAATTGTATAAATTGCAACGGAACGACTATATGTTAGAAGAAGCGATTAAGCCAGGAATGACCTTGTGGATAAAAGATATAGGTCACAATATAGAAATGGAGAGTTGGAATAAAATATGGAAAACATCTAAGATGATGAGAGCCATTACATTCAAGGAAAATATCTTTAAAATGTTCTACAGGTGGCACTGGACACCTGAGAAAATTGCGAAATGTTATAATAAAAATAATAACAAATGCTGGAAATGTAAAACTAAGACTGGTACTTATTATCATATGTGGTGGTGCTGTTCTAAAGCTCGGAAGTATTGGCGACGAATACAGAAGACAATAAAAGACATTACTGATAGAGAATTAAAATTAGAACCAGAATGTTACTTACTTAATATGGTACCGGATGATATGACATGTGGATAAATGTTTGATAATTCCAATAATTACAGCGGCTAGAATTCTGTTTCCTAAAAAATGGAAATCAGAAGAGATACCCGGAGAAAGAGAGATAATTGATAAAATCATGAACTTAGCAGAAATGGATGAATTAAATATGTTATTGAAAGGTGAAGATGAAAATGTTCATTTAAAAAAATGGTTGAGAGTGTACAAATGGATAGAAGAAAAGATAAGATAATAGACTTGGATTGTATATGACATGTGGATTTTAATGTATTATATGACTAAGAAAAACCAATAAAACAATTAAAAATAAAACACTAACAATAGTTAGTCTGCGATAATTGATTTCACTTTTGGTTTCTCGGTCACTAAAATTTCTGCTTGGAAACTCAAACATCCAAAAGTAGAAAATTAGAATTGTGACTGAAAATGTTTAAAGCATGTTTTATTACGGTTTTTAAATAATTGATACCACTCCTTTCTAATAGTAATTTTAAAATAAATTGTATTGTTTTTGTGGCATCTGTTCAAGTAAGGATCTTTTACACTGAAGTTGTAAGTGTTCAGTTTGAAAAAAAATTGTTAGGTTTCCTTTCTGTAGGTGGAGGCTTTCAATGGCCTTCGTGTGATCTTTTCATATATATAAGTTGATAATGGCAGATCCACTTTCCCTTCTGTCTTTGTAACTTTGGTGATATGTATCTGCCAACTGAATATAACACTTTATGCACCTGACAATATATGGTCTGGTTCATAAAAGCTTTTGCCATAATAAATATGTTAGCCTAAAGGTAAAGGTAAAGGTTCCCTTGCTCGAAAGCCAATCGAGTCCGACTCTAAGGTTGTGGTGCTCATCTCCATTTCAAAGCTGAAGAAGCCAGCACTGTCTGAAGACGTTTCTGTGGTCATGTGGCCGGCATGACTAAACACCAAGGCGCACTGTTACCTTCCCACTGAAGTGGTACCTATTTATCTACTTGCAATTTCTTGCTTTCGAACTGCTAGGTTGGCAGGAGCTGGAACTAAGGTGCCACAATTTTTAAAATTCTGATTAAAAGTTGGGAAATGTGATATCGTCACCATGTGACCTGATATTATGTTTCCTCTTTCAGGTTGGAACCTCTTCCATAGTATATCCTGCTGCTATGTTTGCTCCTCAGGTGTCTGCCAGAGGTGTGCCAGTTGCAGAATTCAATATGCAGAGCACCCCAGCTACAGATCAGTTCAGGTGAAACTTTAACATCTTTCATAGCTTGTAGTTGGAGGTGTAAAATTTCCAGAAACTTTGATGCCATGGAGAAAAACTGGTAGTTTTTTTCAAAAAAAAATTGAGGGGAAAAGGGAAATCTTTGGAAAATTGGAATATATACAATGGCTTTCGAACCACGGAACATTAGCCACGCTAGAGAGACGGAAGATAGGCGGATTTTCTGGACATGATTACAGCACCACATCTGGGAAGCGTAGAGCTCCCGTGGCTCACCCGAGGCTTTCCGCCGAGGATGCAGGGTAAAAAACTAGTACCTCCAAGGTACTAGTTTCCGGAAACCGCGGGGCAAGGGCAAGCGCCTGATCGCGTTTCTGGTGGAATCCCGTGACATCCGGCACCCACCCATGTCCCGTCGCCAACAGGTTTTTTTCCCCCCAAGTCTCCACAAGATGCGCACAAGCGCCCAATGGCGCATGCACACAAAGAGGCCCCCTCCCACTGCAGCCTGGCTTGCTGCCTCTGAAGGGTCGCTATGGCCACTGCTGCGCAGGCGGTTAGAGCGGCTGTGACGAGGGGCCCCACCTCCCCCTCCATTGGCTATGCCTCAGAGCTCTGTTGGGGTCCGGAAGCGTCTGTCGCCGTCTCCGGTAAGCCCACCACCCGCCTTCGGATGTGCAGATACGATTGCTCAGTCATGCGTATGCACAAACTTGTTTTTTAAAAAAAATCCATCCCATTTGCCACAGAAGTGGTGCCTAGCGATTGCTGGTGTGATCGCGCCACACCACTTCTTTGCTGCGCTGCAGGATCATCGTGTGATCGGCACATGCCCCCTAACCACGGGACCTCGAAGGGACGTCTGATCGCGCAACCGCGCGTTATTTTCCTCCGGGGCAAACAGCCACGCTTCCCCCCCGCAATTTCCGGCCCGTGTGACCGGAGCCATAATTTACTTTCCTGTCAAACCTAACCTTTTTTTACTGATTGAATAACATAAAATGCACAATTACTAACCTAGGTTAAGATTGTACTATTTAGCATATTTATGGAAGTTGAAAGTATAAATATCTACATTTTCTGTAAGAAAAATTGCAGTTTTATTCAACAAGTAGTTATCAAGTGTTGCACCCTATGTTACAATAACACATGTATCTGAAGAATCAGAAGTTAAAAGTAGAAAAACAAATTCTGTTGTAAAGAAAGTATATTATTTGGACAGTTACTGTCATGCCGACGTAATAGGTAGGACTGTCAGCATGTTTAGATATTAACTTTAAGAAACCACAAAATTATTGTATCGTAACAAAAAAAATCTTGAAAATATACAATATTAGTGTCTACAGTAAGGTCTACAGTAAGGTTTTTCCCCCCCAATGCTCCTCAAAATTTTCCAATTTTTTTCCATTGAAAAAACTGACAAAGTCCTTAGACCTTTTATGCTGTACATTAGTAGTGAAATGCTTTTCTAGAAAAAGTATTTCTCATTCAAAAAGAAAAAGGATTTCATAGGAGGTGTTTTCAGTGTTTATCAAAATTTCCCAATTTTTTTCATTGGAGAAACTGAAAAAGTCTTCAAACTTTTTCATGCGATACATTTTGAGCATGAAAAATTTATTCTAAAAGCTAAAATATAATCTATGAGGTTTTTTGTAGTGTTCCCTCAAATTTTCCAATTTGGGATCTTGCGGGGGGGGGGGGGGGAACAAACAGGAGAAAAAAAGTTTCTTTTTTTGAATGTTTCCAGTTTTTTTCCTGGGCCATCACATATCTGCTTTTAGTGTAATCTTATCACTGTTTACTCAGAATATTTTCTGAACCAACCTACACGGCAAGTAAATTTGAAAATAGCTACCCTTACACACATTTACACCCATAGAAGTTAACAGTAGTTTTAAGGTGAAAAGCTCTAACTAGTTTATAAACTGGGTGTAGGCAGCAATGGTTTTAAGATTTGCTGTGCTGGCACTGTTCTTTGATGAAATACTGTTTATATCCTGATATCCTTTTCTCCTAGTTTCCATTTTGCAGGTCCCTGTGGTACAACATTGCCCCCAGCACTTGCTCGCCATGAAACTGAGATTATCTCATGAATGTTCATCACAAACACACAGGAAAAGAATCTGATTGTTACATTCAACAGGATGCAAACACAAGACCAACTTGGAATGTACAGGAAAAGCTTTGTGCATAGTTGGGAAACTGGATCTGACAATGATACTAAATCATGATTCTCAGCTGAATTACAAGAATGAATAAAAGAATGTAGAACTACAATGGACACTGGCATTTGAAAAGCTGTTTTGTTGTGCTAAATTATGTAAAATGAAAGCATAAAAATATTAACAGTACAAAGCATAGTGTCATATTGGTGACAACAGGTTGTTTGTGCTTCCATATATCAGACTGTATGTTTACTGAATCAAAGATAGGGACATCACCTTTACTATATACTTCTTTATGACTATATTGTTCACAAAGTGAAACACCTGTAACATTCTAGGAAAATGTAAGGATGACAGGCCAAATATAACAAAATTACAGGTTCTTTACCTTACACTCCAGTATTTTTTCAGGAATTTAATAAAACAAGATCTTATTCTTCACACAAGTTTCATTTCTGCAAAAAGGTTTAAGTTTGATACTGCATGAGAAAGTAATTGAATGTGTAAACATCATTCATTTGCACAGTGCAGAAGCTTGCTTCTGTTTTTTGAATGTCACACTCTTGCCTGTAGGTTTATTTTTTAGAATGTTTGGATTTTTTTTCTTTGCTTCCTTTGAAAGCAGGATGTTATGTTAAATTGGTGCAATGTCTGTTGTTTAAAGTACCTCACCTATCATCTTGGTAATCATATGACACAGAAGAATCGAATAGAATTATAGAGTTGAAAGGGATCTCCAGGGTCATCTAGTCCAACCTCCTGCACAATGTAGGAAATTCACAAATACCTCCCCCTCCACACACACCCAGTGACCCATGCCCAGAAGATGACCAAAAAAAAAAAAAAAACCCACCAAAAACCTCAGGCACCTCAGGCCAAACTGCCCTGGAGAAAAATTGCTTCCTGCCCCCAAAAGAGGCAATCAGCATTTCCCTGGCTGTGTAAGAAAGGGCCACAAGAACGAAGCACTGATGCAGCCCTTCCTGCCCTTCCTCTCATGATCTGCCTAAGTTCACACAATCAGCACTGCTGTCAGATGGCCATCTAGCCTCTGTTTAAAAACCTCCAAAGAAGGCGAGCCCACCACCTCCCAAGGAAGCCTGTTCCACTGAGGAATCACTAACTGTCAGGAAGTTCTTCCTAATGTTTAGCTGAAAACTCTTCTGATTTAATTTCAACAATTCTGCACCATCCTCTCCATGACAGCCCTTCAAGTACTTGAAGATGATTATCATATCACCTCTCAGTCTAAAGGTACACAGTTCCTTCAACCTTTCCTCATAGGACTTCACCATCTTCATTGCCTTCCTCTGGACACGTTCCAGCTTGCCTATATCCTTCTTAAACTGTGGTGCCCAAAACTGAACACAATACTAACCAGAGCAGAGCAAAGCAATGCCATCAGTTCTCGTGATCTGGACACCATACTTCCCAAAATTGCATTTGCCTTTTTAGCTGACTCATGTTCAGTGTATGGTCTAATAAGACCCCTAGATCCTTTTCACACATACGGCTGTCAAGTCTCCCCCATCCTATAATAATGCATTTGATTTTTCTTACCTAAATGCAGGAAAACAGGTTGCTTACCTGTAACTGATGATCTTCGAGTGGTCATCTGTGCATTCACACCCATGAGATCTAGTGCATTGTAGCAAGCTCTTTAACGGATTTTCGCGCCCAGTCCCTCGGGCATGTGCAGGAACCCCATCGCGCATGTCCAGAGGGGTGGGTGCGGACATCCCGCCAGTTCCTTCGAACCGCCGCAAATCAACCCCTATGGAAAATGTAGAAGCTGACAGCAGCGGGGAAGGAGGGCGGGTGGTGTGAATGCACAGATGACCACTCGAAGATCATCAGTAACAGGTAAGCAACCTGTTTATCTTCGATGTGGTCTCTATGCTTCACACCCATGAAAGATTAGCGAGCAGTGGCCTACCTGGAGGAGGATGCTGTTAGGTCCTTACTGCGTCGCTGAAGATTGAATGTGACATCCCATGTTGGTATTAGAGTTATGGACGCCTAGGGCGTAGTGCCTCATAAAGGTGTTAGGCGTGGCCCAGGTAGCAGCCTTGCAGATGTCCGTCAGGGGCACTACCTGGAGGAAGGCAGTGGAAGCCACAACAGCCTGGGTTGAATGGGTCTTGATGGGGCCAGGCAACGGCTGCTTTGCAATCAAGTAGCAGAGGTGGATGAGACCCGCAATCCACCTTGAGAGGCGTTGAGCCTCGCTGGTGCGTATGACATGAACAGTTGGGAGTCACGTCTCGTTGGGTGGGTTCTGTTGAGGTAGAACAGGAGTGCCCTTTTGACATCCAAGGTATGTAACAGTCTCTCCTCTGGAGATTTTGGAGCTGGGAAGAAATCCGGGAGGAAGACCTCTGCCTGTAGGTGGAACTCTGACACTACCTTTGGCAGGAACGAGATGTCAGGTACGAGGCAGACGCAGTCTGGCAAAAAGGACAAGTATGATGTGTCATGCCTGAAAGCCAGTATTTCTCCAACTCACCTTGCAGAGATGACAGCAACCAGAAAGGCCGTCTTCTACGACAGACATTTCATATCGTGAGTCACGAGTGGCTCAAAGGGTTTTCTCGTGAGCTAGCAGAGAACTAGAGGAAGGTCCCAGGGAACGACAGGAGTTTTGACAGGTGTAACAAACCTTTTTAAAAACGTTACAAAAGCGGATGTGAAAACATGGTGCATCCGTCGACGTGAACATGGTAGGCCGAAATTGCGGCCAAATAAACTTTTAACGATGAATGGGAAAGTCCCAAGTCAGCGAGGGACAGGAGGAATTGGAAAACTTTCTTGAGGCCTGCGGAGGAGGCTCGAGGGGCATAATCACCTAGGGAAGAACAGAATCATTGCCATTTATAATGGTAGGACCTTCACGTAGCAGGTTTCCTGGCGTTCAGTAGAACATTGGCTATGCGGGTCGAAAAACCTTTGACGTTATTCTCCACGCTGTCAATTTCAAGCGTGGTACGTCATGATGTAGGAGAGGGGAGTCTGACAGAAAGAGGAGGTCCTGTACCGGAGGGAATTGGTGGTATATTCCCTCTGACAACTCGAGGACTGTCGAGAACCATGGGTGTCTCGGCCACCACGGTGTTATCAACATGCAGTCCGCTCCGTCTCGGATGATCTTGCATACCACTCTCAGAAGCAGGGGTAAGGGAGGGAAAAGGTACAGAAGGCCTGTGGACCAGGGATGAAGGAGACCGTCTCCGAGCTATTGTGAATCCCTGCTGCCTCGACTGCAGAACAGGGGACATTTTTTGTTGGCTCTGATGGCGAAAACATCGACTTGGGGAGTTCCCCACCTGCGAAAGAGTGGAAAAAGATAGGACAGGTTCATCTCCTACTCGTGGAGACTGAGCCTTGCTCGACTTAAATGATATGCCTGCACATTCAGGTGACCTGGGATGTGCGTGGCTACCGAAAAGATGTCGTGGGCGATGCAAAAGTCCCATAACTGAATGGCGAGGTTTATGTGTCGATCTTGCTCGTGGGTGTTCTACCTGCCCCCGACGCACAGACCCATTATGTGTGCACCCCATCCTGACAGGGAAGCATCCGTGGTCAGTGTGATTTGGGGAGACGGAGGGTGGAAGGGTGCTCCCTGGAAGATATTGGAAAGGACAGTCCACCAAAGTAACGAGTCTCGTATGTTGGGAGGGGGGGACAGGACGACAGTGCGAGCGTTGTTCGCTGGGTTGTAATTCCGGATGAACCACAGTTGTAAACGACGAATTTTCAGTTTGGCAAAGACGAGAACCGACGTAGTTGCAGCCATAAGGCCAAGTAGCCTTTGGATTTGGAAGGCAGTGACAGAAGGGTGGGTACGGACGACGGTGGCTAAGGAAATGATGTCTGCTGCTCTGTCTTGAGGCAGGTAAGCCATGCATGTTGTGGAGTCTAGTATAGCGCCGATGTACTTTATTCTTTGGACTGGACTCAATTGAGACTTTTCTCTATTGACTTGTAGGCCCAGTGTCTCGGTGCTGTTTGAGACCAGGGCGTTCTGGGAAGGCGCTACCAAAAGCCAATCATCGATATAGGGGGAGATGGAGATACCCTGGAAACGGAGGAAAGCCGCAACCACAATCATAGCCTTTGTGAAGACTCTTGGGGCGCTGGACAGGCCGAATGGCAGGGCTGCATACTGGTAAGTCTGTTGACCAATCGTGAAGTGTAGGTATTGGCGTTGGGAGGGGTGGAAGTACGCATCTGGGAGGTCGAGGGTGGACATCCAGACGTGTTTCTGTAGGAGTGGTGTAATCTGCTGTAAGGACACCATGCGGAAGCAATGGTATGTTACAAAACAGTTCAGTGCCCTTAGATCTAAAATGGGTCGAACGCCTCCATCCCTCTGCAGGACTGTGAAGTATCGGGAATAAAATCCTGTCCCATGGTACCTGTGCAATGGCTCCCTTCTGCAGAAGGACAGACACCTCTTCCAGGAGAGGTGGGGAAGGGGTTGTGGAGACGACGACAGGAGTAATGGGGTTCTGGTGGAATTGGATACGGTAGCCTCGGGTCAAGATGGACAGCACCCATTCGTCCGAGGTGATGTGACGCCAAGTATGAAGGAAGGGTGATAGACGGGTTTGAACTGACTCGGTGACAGGGAAGTCAAAAGCTCTGCTTGGAGGGTTTGACCTGTTTGGTACGGGAAGATTGTTGCCCGGATCTAAACCTCGGTTTTTGACCTCCCGAAGACGTACGCGGTCTCCATTGCCTGTCTGGAGACTGATGACTTGGTGCATGCCTCTGCCAAGACCTTGACCAGGTACGGGGACGGTATTGCTGTCTCGCAGAGGGTGACACTCCTAGAGCTCAAGAAGCCTTTATGCTCTTGTCTAATTCTTGGAGTGTGGAATCAGTAGTGGTGTTGAATAGGCCAAGGCCGTCAAACGGAAGATCTTCAACATAAGACCTGGTATCCAAAGAGAGAGTCGTATTGCGGAGCCAGGAATGCTCCGGTGGAATAGAAGCGTCTGCCGAAGGCGTCCAATTTTTTACTTTCGCTGTCTGAAGGTGCAGAGTGTGTTCGTTTAGATTTTGAGGAGGATGTTACAACCATAGAGTTTTGTTGAGGATGGGAGAATAGGAATTGGGCCCCTGTCTCTTGGACTCTGTACATATGGTCCAGTCGTCTTGTCGAC
>NW_015162556.1:105637-107185 GCF_001447785.1 Gekko japonicus | reverse complement strand
GCCAACGTGGATCGATGTCGGGAGCGTCCGATACCGTCGACGACGGGGAAGGAGACGGAGAAGGCCCTGCATCCATTTGATGACTTAGGAACTCTACCGTTTTGATGTTGGAGTAAGGACGCTCCATTTGGTGGACAGGGGAGTCCAAGACATGGATGGTCGGGATCAGTGGAGAGGTTGGACCTCCGGTATCGATACTGTCATTGGAGCGGGAGGTACTTTAGGGGCATCACCCAGTGCAGCCACTGCTACTTTCCCCTTTTTTGCCGCCTTAAGGGGTTTGGAAGAGCCCTTCTTTGTGGACTTTTGCTCCTTAAATGGCCTGGACTTCTTTTTCACTGGCGTGGAAGTGGAGGATTGCGCCTTCAATGCTGGAGGCTTTGGCGTCGGTTGGCCGATATCAGAGGCAAGCGTCGATGCCGGAGCCGTTGAGGTAGATGGTTTCTTGGCGTCCATCGCTGAGGAAGGATGTCGGGCCAACTCAAGCAGGGCCACTTTAAGGCGCACAGCTCGGTTTTTTCGGGTCTGGTTTGAAAACCAAGCACAGTGGCGACAAGATTCGGGTCGATGAGACTCTCCGAGACAAAGTATGCAAAGGGTATGATGGTCAGGAGGAGCAAGTTTACTACCGCAACCCTTGCACCTATTAAAAAAGCCCCACTTCTTCTCCATAAAAACCAAAGTGAAGAAGAAAGCAGGGGTGAGGGGGGGTAGCCCGAAGGCCTGGCTGAGGTAAAGCGGCAACCTCCCCCTCAGCAGAAAATAAAGTTTTGGTTTTTTAAAGTTTTTGAAAGAACAACGAAGAAAAGGAATGAACTGAGGAAAAAATCCAAAAAGCCGTGAGGCAAAAAGCCAAAACACGCGAACCGATCAGACCGATGAAGAAAGAGGTCTTTCTAACACGGCGGTAAGAAAGGAACTGGCGGGATGTCCGCGCCCACCCCTCTGGGTATGTGCGGTGGGGTTCCTGCGCATGGCACGAAAATCCGTTAAAGAGCTTGCTACAATGCCGATCAATCCAGTGGGTGCGCACTAGATCCCATGGGTGTGAAGCACAGAGACCACTTCGAAGATCTTTACATTAATCCCCATTGAAATTAATTTTGTTTCAGCCCAGTTTTCCAGCCTGTCATGATCATCTTGTACCCTGTCAAGTAACTTTAAGCAATGTGATAGTAAGAATTCCATATGCTTCAGTTGAAATTTTATTTAGTTTCTTATATTTTCTTACAAAGCTGCAGTCACTTGGTGCTGTACCAACAAACCAGAGGTCATTTCCTGCAGGAGCGCACAGGAGCGGAGCTCCGGCAGTAAAGAGCTCAGGGGGCGGGCACATGCAACAAGCCCCACCCCCTGCTCCCAGCAGCCCTCAGTTAGAGCAACAAGCAGCCAAGTAAGCTGCAGAGCCCCCCCCCCCGTCCAAAACAGTCCAGTGGCACCTTTAAGACCAAGTTTTATTCAGGTACAAGCTCTCCCTCCTCTACGAGGACAGATCTGCACGTTCCCCCCCCCCCCATCGCTAGCAACCCAAAAAAGGCCAGTGGAGCC
>NW_015162556.1:95373-105465 GCF_001447785.1 Gekko japonicus | reverse complement strand
CTCCCAGCAGCCCTCAGTCAGAGCAAGAAGCAGCCAGGTAAGTTGCAGAGCTCCCCCCGGTCCAAAACAGTCCAGTGGCACCTTTAAGGCCAAGTTTTATTCAGGTACAAGCTCTCCCTCCTCTGCGAGGGCAGATCTGCTTGTCCCTCCCCCCAATAACCAGCAATCCAGAACAGTCCAGTGGAGCCTGAGAGGTGGGTGTTGCCTTCTGACACACTTCCGGTGATGTCAGGGGGTGTGGCATATGCAAATAAGTTACGCTAATGAGTTATGCTAATGAGCTCCTGCACCTCTTTTTCTACGAAATGACCCCTGTAACAAACCATACATAAACTAAAACTGATTATTTTTTTTTTGTCTAGTAGGCAAGAGAACCACGTCTAAAATCAAAATCTCGCCTTGACAGTTAAAGGAGGTCTGGCTCCTCCTGGTAGGAAACCGAAATCCCTCAATACCCCCTATCAACTGTTACAAAATAGGACTAAAAATCAGCTAATGGTACTAAATCGCAGATATAGCGCCACCTGGGAACACGAGGCGGAACCAGCAATCCGCTATGATCCTAACGGGTTCCTGCCGGTCCTAGGCTGAACAACGCCCGTCGTGCTTAATCCTAACCACGTTCCTGCTGTCAGCAAAGGAGACCGCCGGGGCTCCTTAAGAGACCTAGCGTGGCTCCAGCTTGGCACAATACAGATGTTCCTATTTAAAGTGCCACAAGACTGACCACCCTCCGCCCCATCACAATCAAACGTCGTACAGATGTTTCTACCATAGAGCCGGCTATATCAGAGTAACAACCAGCTTCCGGTGTCAGGGAGACGGCCCCTTCCACGACGGGAATGTCGGAAGCTGTCACTGGACGTTCCCATTTCCCTTTCCTCCGGTTCCTGATTTCCGGGTCACGGGATGAAGGGTCAGCCGGAAGTCGAATGAGGGAGATGGCCGGGCGTCGGACCCGCGCGATGGCGAAGAGACAAGAAGCCGCCGAGCCTTGTTCCTCGGAAGACGAAGAGGGCGGCGATGCGCCGGAGGAGGTGACCTTCGAGAGCGCGCGGGCGGCCGCTGAAGAGGCGCGCCGGTTGGCGGGAGGGGGGGTGCGAGTTTTCCGTCGAGTCAGCAGGAGGGGCTGCAGGAGGGCCGAGGCGGAGAGCCTGTCAAGTCAGCGGCACGAACGACTCCTAGCCTTGACGCGCGGGTAGCGTCGCTCCAGTTCTCCGGACTCTTTCTTCGCCCTCGTTGGAGTCACTGTAGTGGAAAGTTAAGTTTGCTGTTGTTCAACAACTTAGCCAAGGCTGTCTTCGAAGCCGTTAACTTTCCTGGTTAACTGGGAGCTGAAAGGCATAAGCTTGCCCAGTTTCTAAGCCCCGGGAGTGGAGGTTGCCCGGTATCGCCTGCTCCTGCAGCGGGTTGGTGAAGATCCGGTTGCTGTATGCCGCAGGCTATGGCCACTGAGAATAGCTAGAAAGTCCCAGTTTGGCTTGGCACAGACGATTGTAACACTTGTAAACATGCAGATGTCTTCTTCATAATCCACGGGTCCTCGTTTGACGTCTCTTCAGTTACATAACCGCCCCACCTCCACCACACTTTTCAAACTATGGCTTCTTGCAGCTTGTGTTTGCAGGTGCAACCCACACTGCACAAACAAATTAAAACCTGAAATTTTGAACAAGACAGAAGAATGGCCCTAAGTTCATCTGCACACACTAAACTGTACACATACAGTTTCAGTTCAGTTGCCCTCAAAAGCCTCTGAAGGAGACCTTCTGAGTCTCTGGAATTGCTCCAGAGTGGGAATTATCCTGATCTCTTCTGTCAGGCTGTTTGAAAGAATGGTTGGTTTGGCCAGAAAGAAATGTGCTTCAGCTTTGTCATATATTACGGACTTCAGGGGTGGAAAGTCTGAGTTGGCACATGGGCTCACAGGGGGAAAGATGGTATGCAGGTCCCAAGCCATGTAGGGCTTCATAGATAACAACCAGTACCTTTAATCTGACCCAGAAGCAAATTAGGTTAGGAAATACTTGGGCACTATTTTCATATCTCCCAAGTTTTAGGTAGTAAAGCAGCTGTGTAGAGACTCAGTGCAGATGTTCCTTCTTGGCTGCAAGCAATCACACTTTGATTTTTCTCCCCCAAGCACTCTTTTTTTTTGTTGCTTTGTTAGAGAAAAATCTGCCTTGAAAGAGAAGAGGCGACAAAGGGAAGAATTATTTAAAGAACAAAAGGTAATACTGCTGTCTCCTCAAATTAATCCATTATGTTTTTATTGTGTACCAACATCCCATAAAAGTTCTGCATTTGCTCACCACAAAACAGAAATCTGTCATGGCCGTTTTATCTCTAGGCATTCTGTAGTTTTTCTCTTGCAATGTATTTGTAAACTGACTTTATAACTGATACACACACACACACACTTCATGGGGATAAAGGATACCTCAAGGATAAAATGGGGGATGGGAAAATTTTTATACCACCCTGAGCACCTTGGAGTAAGGACAGGGTCAACATGAGTAAAATAAACAATAGGTTTTCTGTACTTTTTAAACATAAAGTTTAACTGTACTGGTTTATATGGTTTTAGTCAGCTTCCTTACTTCATTTGCAATAGATGACAGCAGTCTACACATAAAATCTAGCATCAGTTCTCTATTTAATATCTGTATGAAGCCACTGGGAGAGGTCATCAGGCAGTTTGGGCTGCAGCACCACCAACACAGAGATGACACCCAGCTCTACCTTTCTTTCCCACCTAATTCCAAGGAAGTGGTTGATTATCTCAGCTGGTGCTTGGAGTCATTAATGGGCTGGATGAGGGTGAACAAGCTGAAACTTAATTCTGACAAGAGAGGGGTTTTCTGGGATAACAGAAAGGCAGACCAGGGATTTGAGATCTCTTCTGTCTTGGATGGGATTGTAAAGCCAGGTTTACAGTTTTGGAGTGCTGCTTGACACACAGCAGTCACCTTAGAAAACCAGGTGGGTGCTGTAGTTCAGTTGGTGCATTAGCTGCACCCGTTCCTGGCTCTGTCAGATCTAGCCACAGTGATCCTTGTCTTAGTTACATCTAGATCCGGTTGCATCTAGGCTGGACTACTGCAGTGTGTTCATGTGAAGAGCATTCAGAAACTGCAGCTAGATTGCTGGTTGGGACTACCAGGAGCATGTGACCCCAATACTACATCAATTACCCTGGCTCCTAATCTCCTCCTGAGCCCAGTTCAAGGTGTTAGCGTTGTCCTTTAAAGCCAGGAATGGCATGGGACCAGGGCCATCTCCCATGTGTTCCTGCCCTTGGGGACCATAACTTGGGTAGAAAAGGCACCATAAAATGTTTTAAATAAATACAGTAATTACTGCTTTCAGATTGATAGTTTGGCAATTTCATCAGGTTTACGGAAAAACTTGACTTGCAAAAGTTTATTCTTTCTAGAAAAAAAAACTACTTCCTGCAAATGTGCTAGAGGAGTTGGCATCATCCCCACAGGACAGGTAAGCAAAACAGTTGTCCAGGAGGGCATTTTTATAATGGGAAATAAGGTTGTAGTTGATGTCTGAGGAATTTTAAGTGGTTTTCATTGCTTTGTTTATTTTCTGCTGTTTTTAGTGCTTCGTTCTCCCATGCTGTAATCCAATTTTATCCAGTGTTGGTTGGATGGTTTATAGTGTTCTTATTGCATCGATTTAATTCTGTAATCAAGTTTAAGTCTCAATGTGAAAGGCAGACTATAAATGCAATAAACAAACAGAGCACAAATGAACACTCCAACTTCTCATTCTGGAACTCTTTTTAGCCATCAGTCAGAGAATGCTGGCTAACACCACATACTCCATGTGAGGCTTTTGACTCTCCCTTATTGACTTTACACAGCTACCTGCTCCCCCAGGTCCATGGGAAGCTACTTTTGAACCGCAAAAGCAGTTTGCAGTGTGATCAGGAAAGAGAAGGGGGGATACTGTTATTGAAACGGCAGAAGCCATATAGAGTTCTTTTTTAAAAATTATGTAAATAAAATGACAGGGAAGTGGGTATTTCAGTCTTCAAACATGTGCAGGAACTTTCATGAAATAATTTTTCAATTAAATTAATCATGGGCAAGCACATCTATTAACTGTACTTAACAATGAATGTAAAAAGATTGAATGTTTTT
Source organism: Gekko japonicus (assembly GCF_001447785.1). Classification (NCBI taxonomy): domain Eukaryota; kingdom Metazoa; phylum Chordata; class Lepidosauria; order Squamata; family Gekkonidae; genus Gekko; species Gekko japonicus. The sequence goes on along the minus strand of NW_015162556.1, from coordinate 101,311 downwards.
ATCATTCCCTGTTAGTTTGTGCTGTTGATAGATACTTGAATAGTTGCCTGTCAGGAAGATTGTTACATAGGATCATCCTAAATAGAGCTTTTCTTTCTTTAGCAATAACAAGCCATCTGACACAGCTGAGCAAGGTATGTATAAAGTTATGTGGCGCTGAATTACTTTCATTGCACATTTGTATCACACATCCAGTATTGAATTAACTGTACCAGACAGCGCCTGTGAAATATGCTGACCATTAATAGCTGGTGCTGTGTTTTAACTCTGTCTTGTTCACATCTTTTGTCACGTGAGGATAATGAGTTGTTTATAACTCACATCTCTACTCAGCTTAAAGCCCAGTGTACCTTTTTCTGATAATGGGTATTTCTGGACTTGGTAGCTTCTCTTCCCCCTGAATTTAATAAGCTTCCAAATGTCTATAGAATAATCTTATTTAAGTGTAGTTGAAATTAATTTTGTTTACTCTTGTATAAATTGTGCTGATAGTAGTTGTGAAATGTAATTTTTATGAGTATCATTATTTTTATAGATCAGAATATTGAAGATGAGTCTGAAAGTGAAAGTGTGATGGAAGACAATGACGAAGAAACGTTGGCAGATAGGTATGAAGCTCAGTAATTGTTTAGTGTGTCAGATTACTTTGGGGAGGGGGGGAAGCCCAATGCTACTGTGCTCTTCTTTGCATGCACATCTAACTAACTGTACCCTTGTCTTCCCATAAGCATTAATTGGTGGCAAAAGTCCAACTAAGTTATTAAAGAAGAAATATTGGTATGTACCAGATAACTTTAAGAGGTGCTGCTCATGAGAATAGACAATATGAAGGGTTGATGAACAAGCACAGTAAATCATGAAAAGGTTTCTATCATTCATAAGTGAGGTTGTGTAATCTAGGAAGAAACGCTAGTTACTACAACCATTCTTAACAAACAATAGGAAAAATTTAGGATAGCTCAATTAAGAGGAGTAAATTCAGCAAAATATTGGCTGTGACGCATACCACTTCTAATCTGTTTTTGGTGACTAGGCTCCAGCAAAGCTATAAGGCAGTGCAGCTAAAAGACCAAGCGTTAGCTAACAGGCAGCAGCAAGCAGCCAGAGAGTTCGTACAAAGGCAGCTCTACGGAGGCAATAGCAACCGAACTACAGGTAAACTCTCTTGATGGATTGGAAAAACTTCTTGGTTTAGCTACACACACGGCTTGAGTAATTTTTTTTCTTCCTTTTTCAGCAAACAAGTATTTTTCTCTTGAAAACAAGAAGAATACAGTTAAAAAAGCTGCAATCCAGTTTGTTGTTAATTCTTGGGGTGAGTTCATGTTACCTTTCTTGTGGCTGTTGGGAGAAAGATGCTGTGATCCATATGCAAGCTGCTCAGAAACCATTTGAAGTAGCCTTTGGAGTGGTGGTATTGCACTAGGTGTTTAGCAGTTCGACATGGAAGACACTTAAGATCCTCTTCAACTTCTGTTCTCTGTGCCCCCATCTGTACAGCTAAGGTGGGGGGGCAACTAGAGACAGGAGTCGCTATTTGTGCTCCCAGATCAGCCAACAACATTGCTCTCCCTGTCTCCATGTTATCGTCGTAACAACCCTGTTAGGCTGAGAGAGAATGGCTGGCCTGACAGCCATCCATGGCAGAGTGGGATTTCAGTCTTGTTTTCTCAGAACCTAACCTGGTGGTGGCACCTTGCCTTTGGAATGCCTTCCCACTGAACTGAAGCTCACCTGCCTCATACTTTCCTTTCCTTTGGGTACCAGGCCCAAACATTTCCCTTTACTCAAGCTTTTAACTAAGGGGTTCTTTAGCTCTTTTATGGAATGCTCCTGGTTTGAGAATGGTTTTTATCAATTTCATTTTAGACTTCTCTATTTGTGTCCATCTGTCCCCATTTTTATAGACTTGGTTTTATTATCTCATTTGCTGTCTCATTACACGCACAAGGTCCCAGGCTGAATCCCCGGCATCTTAGTTTAAAATATCAGGTAGTAAGTGTTGAGAGAGACCTTCTCCTGAAGAACCACTGGCAGTCTGAGTAGACAGATCAATGGCCTGTTTCTGTACAAGGCAGCTTCAAGGTTCAATAATCAATTGTCTGTCCTTTTCTAACAGGTAAAAAGAAAAAACAAAAAGCCAAGCACTTTACAAAGCGTTGGATCGCTTCAAAGATGGTACCCAAAACATAATTTGCTTGCATTTTGACTACCTGAAGATTATTCCTAAGTCTGTTATCATGAAGATTTTGTTTCATAAAAGTGTATTTTTTTAAGGATGTGAAATTTCTATATAAACGTTGTGTTCAGTAGTTAAGAGTCCTGGCAGTCTGCTGTACTTTTCAAGAAAACCTGGTTTGAGATTTTCTAAGTTCTCCTGTAAAATGCAGAGAGCTCTGTTCAACTAATGTAAGGCTCACACGGATGAAAAGTGTACAGCATTTTGTCCTTCATTACAATTACATTACCTTAGGGAAGGTGGCCTTGATTGCTATGTGAAAGTCTGACCTTTAAAATTAAGGATTATAAAAGTTATCATTGAGTCATGTTTATTGTCTGCATGGGGGTCCAAGGCTTGTGTACTGATATTTGGTCAATGGACAGGAATGTCTAATTTAAAGCAGTTGTCTCTGTCACAAGTTTGTACAGTCAAATTATGGCTGGATCTCTCTCTGGGAAGTTTAGGATGAGAAATTTGCAGATTTATATATAAAAACTGGCTCAAGCTTGATGGTAGCACAGAGTGAAATATATTGAGGAGAGAGTTTTCTTGGCAGTCTCTGCTTACATAAACAGGCATAAGCTTCTTGGTTTCACAGACATTAAAGTTGCAAAGGCAGGACTATTCACACAAGTTCCAGTTTCCTTCCTTATCCACTGGCTAGGGATCAAACCCCACCCCTATCTTGTAGGAGCTGTTTCCCTCAGACTTGTCAGGGATGGGTTATGTATCCCACTGCCCTAACTCAGGAGCCTTCTTGTTCCTCTCACAGTCTGCTTTGCTTTCCAACTCCTGACATAGTTAGCTGAAGAATTCTATCTGAATCCTCTATCCTTCTCAGCCCAGGTCACATCACTAACCATTTACAGTTCACCACAGTGTCTGTCTGTAACATGGCCATCCCACAATCATACAACCTGTAATACACATCAGAGTTAAGAGTGAACCCGCCTAGAAATAGAATGCTGAGCTTTCAATAAAGGTCATTACCAGCAAATGAGTGGAAGTGGTTACTTTGGCATTTTTCTAACCTCTCCTCAATACAGTTAAGAACTTGGGTGCTTGCCCCAGTCTTATTGATAAACATGTTGGTGCTGTTGTTAGGAATACCTTTTTTTCAATTCCATGTAATGTGTAAACTGGCCCCTATTTACACGCTTCCAATCTAGCTAGGCTAGCCTATGTTACCTACAAAATGTACCTGAGGGACCGCCTTTACCCGTATGTTCCCCCAAGAGCACTACGGTCAGGGGCCCAAAATTTGTTAGCCATCCCGGGCCCCAAGGATACCAAGCTGGCTGCTACTAGGACCAAGGCTTTTTCGGTGGCGGCTCCTACCTGGTGGAATGAGCTCCCAGGGGAGATCCGGGCCCCGCTTCGGCGGGAGGGCGGGATAAAAATCTAATAAATAAATAAATTATGCAGTTCCGTAAGGCCTGCAAGATGGAGCTCTTCCGCCAGGCCTTTGAGTAGGAGCCACCGCCCCTACTATACCACCACCGCCTTGTTTTGGATGAAGCCCTGAAGAAACATCTTAATATTGAGCTGTGGGATGTACCACTCGGAACTTCGGACCTATGATCTGCCATCTCTGGAATTATGCAAGTTATTGAGCACCATGTTTTAATTCGGGATGTTTTTAAGATTTATTATATGTTTTAAATTCATTATGTATATTATGTTTTTATTATGGCAAGGTTTTGCCTTGCCTCTGTAAGCCGCCCTGAGCCTATCGGGGAGGGCGGGGTATAAATGCGAAAAATAAATAAATAAAATACTAGTGTAATGTGGTCTGTGTAGGGCTGCACTAGAAGTAGGGTGCCAGTCTCCAGGTAGCACCTGGAGATCTCTCAGTTTATAGTTGATTTCTAGACAAACAAGATCAGTTCTCTTGGAGAAAATGGCTGCTTTAGAAGATGGGTTCTTTGACATTATATCCTGCTGAGGCCCCCACCCCCAAAATCTCCAGGTATTTCCCAACCCAGAGCTGGCAATCAATTCATAACTGAAAGATGGCTCGAAAGCTTCAACTGGTACAAAACACAGCGTTACATTCTCTTTTAGGATTGTCTAAATGGCAGCTACAAGGTCAGAGGCTTTCTCCATAGAAGGATCCAGTCCTTTGGAAAAGGCCTACCATAGTGAATGCAAACAGCACCCTCATCAGCTACATCAAGGAAGGCCTGCAAGGCAGTTCTGCTTAATGGAGGGTAAACTGCTTTGGTAGAATTGACTGTGGCTTTATTCTGGATATGTTTTTAATCTTTGTATTTATTGAATGTGTGTGTGTGTGTATTTATATTCTTTAAACTTGTTTTTACATCCTACAACTTGTTGCATTGTTAGCTGCCTTGAGTTTAAAACTTTCACATCTCTTTCTTTCCATGACTAAAATTCAGCAAAGACTACCAAAGCAATAATCTAGTTCAACAGCAGTAAATTTATATAACTAAAATAGCTCCAAACACATATGTTCATCTTGTTAAAGTTGTTCTAGTTTTAAAACTAGAGGAGACCCAGCTGAGCTCGGAGCAGGAGGCAGAGGTGCTAGAGTTTTTCTTTTTACTTGCTTTCAGCTGAGGGGATTCAGCTGAGGATATTGTGTGGGAGAACTGGTCTGGGACTGGTCTGGGAGGGTGTGAAAGTGCTTAGAGTTGTTGCAGAGTCCTGGCTGCTTGAGAGAGGGAGAGAAAGGGGCATTGTTTGACTGTGATTGACTGTACTTTGGTATTTAAGAAACCCCCTTGACAGAGGTACGAGCCTCTGGCACGAGCCGAAGGGCGAGCTAAAGGGCTCTTTGCCTGTGGCTCTTAGCCTAGGGGCTATGTGAGACGCCCAAGAAGAGCCAGAAAGCGAAGGCCCTAGGCTCTTTGTCTTCCCCGTAAAGCAATTTGACTTTGACAAGAAAAACCACATAAATACAAAAGGGTTTTAAAAGGGGGGTTATATTTACTTATTTTAAAAAGAATTATGAAGCCAGAATGCCAGCAGGGGGTTGGGGGCTATCCAGTGTTTTGCACGGAGTGTCACATGTATGACTATCTGCCCACTGGACAGAAGTCTTGGGTGTGTGCTCGGTGCAAGGAGCTCCTGGTTCTCAGGGAACGTGTGTGCTCCCTTGAGGCCAAGGTGGCTGACTTGGAGAAGCAGAGACAGGTGCACAGAAAAGACTCTCAGGGACTTGTTAGATACGTCCCACTCTGGATCTGGCAGCCCCGCTGCTGTTAGGGAGCATGAGGGTCTAGGGGAAACAGGGCACCGTGCTGAGGATAAGGGGAATGTGCCCTCAGAAGGGACCCCTTCCCCAGCTGGTGAGCGGGTATCCTTTTGCACCAAGGAACCATCCCTGGGTAGGGTGGGAGGGGGGCTCTTGGTAGTGGGTGATTCGATCCTTAGGCAGGTAGATAGCTGGGTGGCGAACCCGCATACTGACCGTATGGTGACTTGCCTGCCTGGTGCGAAGGTAGCGGACATTACGCGTGTTTTAGATAGGCTGGTAGATAGTGCTGGGGAGGAGCCAGTGGTCGTGGTGCATGTCGGCTCCAACGATGTGGGGAAATGCAGTCGTGAGGTCCTGGAGGAGAAATTTAGGCTGCTGGGCAGGAAACTTAGGTCCAGGACCTCCAAGGTAGCCTTCTCAGAAATGCTACCTGTTCCACGCGCAGGGCCGGAGAGACAGGCACAGATCAGGAGTCTCAATGCGTGGATGAGACGATG
>NW_015162556.1:94487-95208 GCF_001447785.1 Gekko japonicus | reverse complement strand
GAGACAAAAAGTCTCTGGTTCGGGTTGGCTCATCTCAGAGAGATGAGGGGGTACCTGTTGCTTTTCTACAGGGAGGTAGATTGAAATTGTCCACTGAGACCGTGGCTAGTGACATGGACTGTCTGACAAGGTCTCGAGATAGCAAGAGGAAGGTGGTAGGCTTAACTAGTATGGGAAATTACAGCTGTTTCTTTACAAATGCTAGAAGTGTCCAAGGTAAAATGGGGGAGTTGGAGTGCTTGGTGTTGGAGGGAAAAATAGACATTGTGGGTACCGTATTTTTTGCTCCATAAGACGCACTTTTTCACCAAAAAAGGGGGGGAAGTGTGTGCGTCTTAAGCGGGCGCTCTACCTGCTCCTGAGTTGGAGGCGCCTCCCGCCTGCCCATCCCGCGTCACCGCCACCTTCTCCCTGGGCCAGCCGGAGGAGCAGGCAAGGCGGGCTGTGCCCCCCAGCTGGGCGGCCAAGGGCAGCGCCGGAGGGGGGTGGGGGGGGCAGGAGACGGCCTGGGCCGGGGCGGCCAAGGGCAGCGCCGGAGGGGGGTGGGGGGGCAGGAGACGGCCTGGGCCGGGCCACCACCCCCTATATTGAAGGCCTCACCACCAGGTTGTGACGTCACTGCCATGGCTACGAGAGTAGTCATAACAATCTCCCTGTGCTTATGTGGGGCTAAGCAGAGGGCTGCTGTTTTGTGTAATGATTTCAGGTAAATGGTTGTGTT
>NW_015162556.1:64531-93579 GCF_001447785.1 Gekko japonicus | reverse complement strand
AATAATAATTCCACCAGGCCAGAAAATGGAAGGCTGGATGCTGAAACGGACTTGCACAGATCTGCTTTGAGATTATACCTGGAGATTATAATTGAAGTTTACTGTATGTGAAAATGTCTTACCTAAGTATGAGTTTGTACATATTAACAGTTGGTAGCAGTCAATACATTCCTAAACAACTATTGTAAAAGAGAAAATGGGCAAAGACTGTCACAAACATCACAGAGGAAACTGAAAACTTTACAGAAGTGATGTGGTTGCCTTTCACATATATTTGCCCCTGAACTGCAACAACGTGAGTTGAAATGACAACTGGGGAGATTTAGATTCATTGAAGGCCACAATGTGTAGTTTCTATATTTTCCTCTAATTTACTAATTTACTCAAAAGAAATTCCATAGGAAGATTGATTGTTGTTGTACTCTGTATTACAGTTGTTGGTTCCCTTGAATGTTTGTGAATGTACACCAATATCCTGTGTAGCTGGGGGTTTTTTGGGTCACTGGAGATTATGATTGAAGTTTACTGTATGTGAAAACTTCTTACCTAAGTATGAGTTTGTGCATATTTCTATCTCCTGCTGTGTCAGTGGCAAATAAAAAGTAATACTGAAAACCAGAAGTTATTTGACAATACCATCATACAACAGACATCCACCACTTTCCCCTATTATATGCTTGTAAAATATACGAAACATGCACTCAAATATGCAAGGGAAACTGAACTCAGTAACACTGTAAGCTAGTGTTAAGTGTCTGGAATACTGCAGTGGAAGAATCAAGAGAATATCTTGTTGAGAACACGAGAAACTGCAATTTAAAACACTTGTGAAAGTAGCTGGCAACTGCAGCGTTCAGGGATTGTTATGACTACATGCGTGACGTCAGAGCCTGGTGTTCAGGCTTTCCAATATAGGGGGCAGTGGCCGGGCCTGGGCGGGAGGCTCTCCTCCGCCTGTCACGCCGCCGCTGGGCCAAGGCGGCCAAAGACGCTCATTGTTCGCTACCCAGGCGGCTCCGGAGGCCAGCCCGGAGAGAGAGCGCGAGAGAAAGCTACGCAGCCCCCGCCGGCCACATCCTCTTGGCCCGAGCTGCCCGGGGCTCATTATTCCCGGGCGGGCCTGCCGGCGAGGGGGCAGCCTCTCCCCCCACACCCCCTCCAACGCCAGCCCCCAGCCTTTAAACTTTGAGCTTGCTGCAAGCGGGAGGGGGGGCCAACAGCCGCCTTGTACAGGGAGCGATTTGCATGCAGCCTGGATCCCAGCCCCCCTCCCTCTCCTCCTCTTCCTTTGCTCAGCTGGCTGTGCCAGGGTGGGGTTGAGCGGCATTGTAAAGGCGGCAGCGGCGCTGCTGCTGCTGCCGGAGGGGGGCACGCTCCTCTCTCCCGCTAGCCGGCATTCTCTCCCCCCCCCCGGTCCCTTCCACCATCTGCCCCGGAGATTGGGCAGACAATTGGCCGGCCGTCGCCTGCCTCCCTGCCTGACCGGGGAAAAGTCGGCTGTGTGAGCAACGACATTAAAAGCCAGCGATTTGGCGGCTGCATCAGTCCGTCTCCTCTGGAGCCCCATCCTTCCTGAGCTCAGACCAAAATCGGCGAGCTGGAGGCTAAAAAACTGTGAGCTAGCTCACGCGCACTCAGCTTAGAGGGAACACTGGAAGGGATCTCCTTTCCTCCTCGTTTTTGTTTTGTGTGTGTGTGTCTGTGTGTGTGTGCGTTGCTGCCTGGGAGGGCATTGTTTTGCCTGTGATTGAGTGCCTGGGTGAATTTGAATTTGAATAGCTGCTGCCTGACCTCTGCTGGGGGAGGCCTCTATTTAAGGAAGCACCTTGCCAGAGGCAGAGGAGACCAGCTGAGCTCTGAGCAGGAGCAGGAGAGAGAGCTGTGAGAGAGGTGAGTGGGTTTCTTTTACTTGCTTTCAGCTGAGAGAATTCAGCTAAGGATATTTTGTGGGAAAACTGTGTTTAGCAGTGTGTGGAAGCACTTAGAGTTCTTGCAGAGTCCTGGCTGATTGAGTGTGGGAGAGGAACGGGCATTGTTTGACTGGGATTGCCTGTAATTGAGAGGAAGTGGAAGGGGCATTGTTTTGCCTGTGATTGAGTGCCTGGGTGAATTTGAATTTGAATAGCTGCTGCCTGACCTCTGCTGGGGGAGGCCTCTATTTAAGGAAGCACCTTGCCAGAGGCAGAGGAGACCAGCTGAGCTCTGAGCAGGAGCAGGAGAGAGAGCTGTGAGAGAGGTGAGTGGGTTTCTTTTACTTGCTTTCAGCTGAGAGAATTCAGCTAAGGATATTTTGTGGGAAAACTGTGTTTAGCAGTGTGTGGAAGCACTTAGAGTTCTTGCAGAGTCCTGGCTGATTGAGTGTGGGAGAGGAACGGGCATTGTTTGACTGGGATTGCCTGTAATTGAGAGGAAGTGGAAGGGGCATTGTTTTGCCTGTGATTGAGTGCCTGGGTGAATTTGAATTTGAATAGCTGCTGCCTGACCTCTGCTGGGGGAGGCCTCTATTTAAGGAAGCACCTTGCCAGAGGCAGAGGAGACCAGCTGAGCTCTGAGCAGGAGCAGGAGAGAGAGCTGTGAGAGAGGTGAGTGGGTTTCTTTTACTTGCTTTCAGCTGAGAGAATTCAGCTAAGGATATTTTGTGGGAAAACTGTGTTTAGCAGTGTGTGGAAGCACTTAGAGTTCTTGCAGAGTCCTGGCTGATTGAGTGTGGGAGAGGAACGGGCATTGTTTGACTGGGATTGCCTGTAATTGAGAGGAAGTGGAAGGGGCATTGTTTTGCCTGTGATTGAGTGCCTGGGTGAATTTGAATTTGAATAGCTGCTGCCTGACCTCTGCTGGGGGAGGCCTCTATTTAAGGAAGCACCTTGCCAGAGGCAGAGGAGACCAGCTGAGCTCTGAGCAGGAGCAGGAGAGAGAGCTGTGAGAGAGGTGAGTGGGTTTCTTTTACTTGCTTTCAGCTGAGAGAATTCAGCTAAGGATATTTTGTGGGAAAACTGTGTTTAGCAGTGTGTGGAAGCACTTAGAGTTCTTGCAGAGTCCTGGCTGATTGAGTGTGGGAGAGGAACGGGCATTGTTTGACTGGGATTGCCTGTAATTGAGAGGAAGTGGAAGGGGCATTGTTTTGCCTGTGATTGAGTGCCTGGGTGAATTTGAATTTGAATAGCTGCTGCCTGACCTCTGCTGGGGGAGGCCTCTATTTAAGGAAGCACCTTGCCAGAGGCAGAGGAGACCAGCTGAGCTCTGAGCAGGAGCAGGAGAGAGAGCTGTGAGAGAGGTGAGTGGGTTTCTTTTACTTGCTTTCAGCTGAGAGAATTCAGCTAAGGATATTTTGTGGGAAAACTGTGTTTAGCAGTGTGTGGAAGCACTTAGAGTTCTTGCAGAGTCCTGGCTGATTGAGTGTGGGAGAGGAACGGGCATTGTTTGACTGGGATTGCCTGTAATTGAGAGGAAGTGGAAGGGGCATTGTTTTGCCTGTGATTGAGTGCCTGGGTGAATTTGAATTTGAATAGCTGCTGCCTGACCTCTGCTGGGGGAGGCCTCTATTTAAGGAAGCACCTTGCCAGAGGCAGAGGAGACCAGCTGAGCTCTGAGCAGGAGCAGGAGAGAGAGCTGTGAGAGAGGTGAGTGGGTTTCTTTTACTTGCTTTCAGCTGAGAGAATTCAGCTAAGGATATTTTGTGGGAAAACTGTGTTTAGCAGTGTGTGGAAGCACTTAGAGTTCTTGCAGAGTCCTGGCTGATTGAGTGTGGGAGAGGAACGGGCATTGTTTGACTGGGATTGCCTGTAATTGAGAGGAAGTGGAAGGGGCATTGTTTTGCCTGTGATTGAGTGCCTGGGTGAATTTGAATTTGAATAGCTGCTGCCTGACCTCTGCTGGGGGAGGCCTCTATTTAAGGAAGCACCTTGCCAGAGGCAGAGGAGACCAGCTGAGCTCTGAGCAGGAGCAGGAGAGAGAGCTGTGAGAGAGGTGAGTGGGTTTCTTTTACTTGCTTTCAGCTGAGAGAATTCAGCTAAGGATATTTTGTGGGAAAACTGTGTTTAGCAGTGTGTGGAAGCACTTAGAGTTCTTGCAGAGTCCTGGCTGATTGAGTGTGGGAGAGGAACGGGCATTGTTTGACTGGGATTGCCTGTAATTGAGAGGAAGTGGAAGGGGCATTGTTTTGCCTGTGATTGAGTGCCTGGGTGAATTTGAATTTGAATAGCTGCTGCCTGACCTCTGCTGGGGGAGGCCTCTATTTAAGGAAGCACCTTGCCAGAGGCAGAGGAGACCAGCTGAGCTCTGAGCAGGAGCAGGAGAGAGAGCTGTGAGAGAGGTGAGTGGGTTTCTTTTACTTGCTTTCAGCTGAGAGAATTCAGCTAAGGATATTTTGTGGGAAAACTGTGTTTAGCAGTGTGTGGAAGCACTTAGAGTTCTTGCAGAGTCCTGGCTGATTGAGTGTGGGAGAGGAACGGGCATTGTTTGACTGGGATTGCCTGTAATTGAGAGGAAGTGGAAGGGGCATTGTTTTGCCTGTGATTGAGTGCCTGGGTGAATTTGAATTTGAATAGCTGCTGCCTGACCTCTGCTGGGGGAGGCCTCTATTTAAGGAAGCACCTTGGCAGAGGCACGAGCCTCTGGCACGAGCCGAAGGGTGAGCTAAAGGGCTCTTTGCCTGTGGCTCTTAGCCTAGGGACTCTTAGACTAGGGGCGCTGTAAGAAGCCCAAAAAGAGCCAGAAAGACAAGGCCCTAGGCTCTTTGTCTTTCCCGTAAAATAATTTGACTTGATAACAAAACCCACATAAATACCAAGGGTTTAAAAGGGGGATTATATTTATTTATTTTAAAAGAATTATGAAGCCAGAATGCCAGCAGGGGGTTGGGGGCTATCCAGTGTTTTGCACGGAGTGTCACATGTATGACTATCTGCCCACTGGGCAGAAGTCTTGGGTGTGTCCTCGGTGCAAGGAGCTCCTGGTTCTCAGGGAACGTGTGTGCTCCCTTGAGGCCAAGGTGGCTGACCTGGAGAAGCAGAGACAGTCAGCTAGGCACACAGAAAAGACTCTCGGGGACTTGTTAGCTTCGTCCCACTCTGGATCTGGCAGCCCCGCTGCTGTCAGGGAGCATGAGGGTCTAGGGGAAACAGGGCACCATGCTGAGGATAAGGGGAATGTGCCCTCAGAAGGGACCTCTTCCCCAGCTGGTGAGCGGCTCTCCTTTTGCACCAAGGAACCATCCCTGAGCAGGGTGGGAGGGGGGCTCTTGGTAGTGGGTGATTCGATCCTTAGGCAGGTAGACAGCTGGGTGGCGAACCCGCGTACTGACCGTATGGTGACTTGCCTGCCTGGTGCGAAGGTAGCGGACATTACGCGTGTTTTAGATAGGCTGGTAGATAGTGCTGGGGAGGAGCCAGTGGTCGTGGTGCATGTCGGCACCAACGATGTGGGGAAATGCAGTCGTGAGGTCCTGGAGGAGAAATTTAGGCTGCTGGGCAGGAAACTTAGGTCCAGGACCTCCAAGGTAGCCTTCTCAGAAGTGTTACCTGTTCCACGCGCAGGGCCGGAGAGACAGGCAGAGATCAGGAGTCTCAATGCGTGGATGAGACGATGGTGTAGGGGGGAAGGGTTCAGGTTTGTTAGGCACTGGGATACTTTTTGGAACAAGAGGGAGCTGTACAGGCGAGACGGTCTCCACTTGTCCCGAGAAGGAACCAGGCTGCTGGCACTTAAAATCAAAAAGGTGGCAGAGCAGCTTTTAAACTGAATATTGGGGGAAAGCCGACAGGAGATGAAAAGTCTCTGGTTCGGGTTGGCTCATCTGAGAGAGGTGAGGGGGTACCGGTTGCTTTTCTACAGGGAGGTGGATTGAAATTGTCCACAGAGGCCATGGCTGGTGACATGGACTGCCGGACAACGACTCGAGATAGCAAGAGGAAGGATGCAGGCTTAACTTGTAAGGGAAATTACAGCTGTTTCTATACAAATGCTAGAAGTGTCCGAGGTAAAATCGGGGAGTTGGAGTGCTTGGTGTCGGAGGGAAAAATAGACATTGTGGGTATTTCTGAAACTTGGTGGGATGAGGAAAATCAGTGGGACACAGTGATTCCCGGTTATATATTATATCGGAAGGATAGGGGGGGAAGGGTTGGAGGTGGGGTAGCTCTGTATGTCAGAGAGGGTATAAAGTCTAGAAAGATTGAGAGGCTAAGTGAATTGGATTCGCTTCTGGAAGTTCTATGGGTTGAAATAGGGGGGCCAAAAGGAAACTTAACACTGGGAGTTTGTTATCGCCCACCAGATCAAAAGATAGAGGAGGATTATAAAATGATGAATGCCTTAAAGATAGCAACTAGACAAAAACACTGTGTAATAATAGGTGATTTTAACTACCCACACATTGATTGGGTCAATATGTGTTCTAGTCGGGAAAAAGAGATTGAGTTTCTAGACACTCTAAATGACTGTGCTATGGAGCAGATGGTCACGGAACCTACCAGGGGAGAGGCGATCCTTGATTTGGTCCTAAGTAACACTCAAGACCTGGTGAGAGATGTAAAAGTGATTGCACCGCTTGGAAACAGTGATCATAATGTTGTTGAGTTCATCATTTGTACAAATAGAGAATTGGCCAAAAAGACTCACACAACCATTTTTAACTTTAAAAGGGGTAATTTCTCTGATATGAGGGGACACGTGGGGAGGAAACTGAAAGGAAAAGTAGAAAGGGTCAAAACAATTGGGGAAGCTTGGGATCTATTTAAAACTACGATCCTAGAAGCTCAAAAAATATATATTCCGCAGGTTAGGAAAGGCACAAACAGGTATAGGAAAAAGCCTGCATGGTTAACAAACAGAGTAATGGAGGCTGTAAAAAGTAAAAAGAATTCCTTTAAGCAGTGGAAAGCTAGTCACAGTGAGGCTGATAAAACGGAACACAGGCTATGGCAAATAAAATGCAAGTCTGTGGTCAGGCATGCAAAAAGGGAATATGAGGAGCATATAGCAAAAAATGTAAAGACCAACAATAAAACTTTCTTCAAATACATTAGAAACAGGAAACCAGCCAGGGAGGCAGTGGGGCCCTTGGACGACCAAGGGGTAAAAGGAGTATTGAAGGATGATAGGGAAATGGCTGAGAAGCTAAATGCATTTTTTGCCTCCGTCTTCACTGTGGAAGATGAGAAGTGCTTGCCCACTCCAGAACCACTGATTTCAGGAGGGGTGTTGGAAGACCTGAGTCAGATTGAGGTGACGAGAGAGGAGGTCCTAAAACTGATAGACAACTTAAAAACTGATAAATCACCAGGCCCAGATGGCATACATCCGAGAGTTCTGAAAGAACTCAATTGTGAACTTGTGGATCTCCTGACAAAAATATGTAATCTCTCCTTAAAATCAGCCTCCATTCCTGAGGACTGGAAGGTAGCTAATGTCACTCCCATCTTTAAAAAGGGTTCCAGAGGAGATCCGGGAAATTACAGGCCAGTCAGTCTGACGTCGATACCGGGTAAATTGGTGGAAACCATTATTAAGGAAAGAATTAGTAGGCACATAGATGAACAAAACCTATTGAGGCAGACTCAGCACGGTTTCTGTAAGGGAAGATCTTGTCTCACTAACCTGTTAGTGTTCTTTGAGGGGGTGAGCAAACATGTGGACAAGGGGGATCCAATAGATATTGTTTACCTTGACTTCCAGAAAGCTTTTGATAAAGTTCCTCATCAAAGGCTCCTAAGTGGGCTCAATAGTCATGGGATAAAAGGACAAGTCCTTTTATGGATCAAAAACTGGCTAATTAATAGAAAACAGAGAGTGAGTATAAATGGGCAGTTCTCTCAGTGGAGGGGGGTAAGCAGTGGGGTACCGCAGGGATCAGTACTTGGTCCACTGCTTTTTAACTTGTTCATTAATGATTTGGAGTTGGGAGTAAGCAGTGAAGTGGCTAAATTTGCGGATGATACGAAGTTGTTCAGGGTGGTGAAAACCAGTGAGGATTGTGAGGCACTCCAAAGGGATCTGTCAAAGTTGGGCGAGTGGGCGTCAACATGGCAAATGGGGTTCAATGTGGCCAAGTGCAAGGTGATGCACATTGGAGCCAAAAATCCTAAATATAAATACACGTTGATGGGGTCTGAACTGGCAGAGACTGATCAAGAGAGAGATCTTGGAGTTGTAGTAGATAACTCACTGAAAATATCGAGACAGTGTGTGACTGCAATAAAGAAGGCCAATGCTATGCTGGGGATTATTAGGAAGGGTATTGAAAACAGATCAGCCAATATCATAATGCCCCTATATCAATGGTGCGACCTCATTTGGAATACTGTGTGCAATTCTGGTCACCACACCCTAAAAAGGATATTATAGCTTTGGAAAAAGTGCAGAAAAGGGCAACTCGAATGATAAAGGGTTGGAACACTTTCCCTATGAGGAAAGGTTAAGGCGCTTAGGGCTCTTTAGCTTGGAGAAATGACAACTGAGGGGTGACATGATTGAGGTTTATAAGATTATGCATGGGAAAGAGCAGGTAGAGAAAGAGGTACTTTTCTCCCTTTCTCACAATACAAGAACTCGTGGGCACTCCATGAAATTGCTGAGCGGTCGGGTTAGAACGGATAAGAGGAAGTACTTCTTCACCCAAAGAGTGAATAACACTTGGAATTCACTGCCACAGGAAGTGGTGGCGGCTACAAGCATGGACGGCTTCAAAAGGGAATTAGATAAGCATATGGAGCAGAGGTCCATCAGTGGCTATTAGCCACAAGGTATAGATAGGGACTCTGGGGCAAGTGATGCTCTGTCATCTTGGTGCTTGGGGGGGGGTCAACAGTGGGAGGGCTTCTAATGTCCTGGCCCCACTTGTGGACCTCCTGATGGCACTGGTATTTCTGGCCACTGTGTGATAGTGTTGGACTGGATGGGCCTTTGGCCTGATCCAACATTGGCATCTCTTATGTTCTTTAAAAAAAATGTTTGCATGGTAACAGCTATCTTAATTCATTTTTCAACCTTCCAAGGGGACCCCAAAGTAGCTGTTTTATTGCAAGGGAATTGCCATGTTACAAGTTATTACAACACTCCGGACAATGGAACTCCCAAGGCTTAACAGAGATATTGGTTTCTTATTTCATGTTGTTTTAAAAATAGCTTTCCTTGGTTTTGTTTTGCATTGTTTTTGTGCTGTTCTCTTGGCTCAGTTTAGAATTGCTTTGCATTTTCTCTGTTTCTAGAAGGGTTTTAATTTTTAAAGAATTTTTTGCTGGCAGGGGATTTTCCAAACTGTTAGTTTATAAAAGTTTATCTCTCCACATTCTTCTGGTTCCAGATGTTTGTCTGTAGTAGTAAAGATCCTTCTGCATTGTATTTTAGAGGGGAAGTATTTTTGCAGTGTTTTGTGGTGTTCTTGTTTGTTTTAAAAAAATTTAATTGTTGCAGTATGTTCTAAAACAAAACTCTGTTTAGGTTTTAATAACAGTTAATTGTTTTGGTATTTTCAAGAAACGAGGCTAGTTTGGCTTGGAATCTCTTGGTCCGACATTGCTTCTGTTGGCCTTCTTTGTTCTGTTTGCACTTGGGGGCTGTTCGCCAGTGGTTGCTCTTGTGTGTTTAGCTACTGGCTTCTTTCCATTTTTTCCTATGGGGGAAAAATTCAGACAAGTAGGATGGCTGGTGACACCTCATTCACGAGCCCACAGTATTGGACTCCTTGGTCCAATTCACTTTCATATTATTTCATAGTGTACTATTTATATGGGGTTATCCAGGTTTTAGATTCCCTGGCAGACTTGTTTACAGTGCTTTGTGTCAAACTAGGATCTGAGAGAACCAGATTCAGATCCTTAATCTGCCATGGAAGCTTGCTGGGCGACCTTGGACCACTGACATATTCTCAGTCTAATCTACCTCACAGGATTGTTGTGAGGATAAAATGGAGGACAGGAGAACCACACTTTAGGTGCCCACTGGGGAGAAAACTAACAAAGTAAACAACGGAATGTTGAAGTCCAGCATCCTGCTCTCCAACAAGGAATTCCTGCTACAGCACGTAGCTGTGTACTGTGTAAATAGAAATTTCTTATAACCACCCAGACTGTGTAAAGCTTGGTTCAAAGGTCAAGAAGTCTCACTTTCGTTGAGAGAACAAGATCCATACACCTGATCACAGCTTTGAACCATTTTCAACACAAGTAAATCAGGCCCAGTGAGGTGCAGCAATATGACTCTGTCCCAACACTTGCTGGCATTTCTTTATTATAGCACTGGTACCTCAAAAATGCTTGAGGCAACGCAAGTTTACCTGCTCACATCTAGAACACAGCACACGAGCAAAGAGGGACAGGCAGCCACCCTACCATATGTAGAAGTATTTAATGGCTGGTTAATTATGATATCACTACATTTTATTGCAATAGAGTACTTGTTTAAGCACTTTTTAAAATGCAGGGTGTACAAAGATTAAATTAAGACTGAAATTGACTAAATATTTGGTTTTTATATAAATAGGCCATAACCACACTTGTGTTGACATGTAATACTGTTATAATACAACAGTTAAACAGGTGAGTCTACGACATAAGTTGTCTGCAGTTAAACAGGAAACATAGTTGAAAAGACCATGTTAAAACAAAAACCACTAGGAAACAGGTTGAGATTGAAAGTAGCAACAAACATATTCACTCAGCTCCTGAGTATTTCAAGTTTTACAGTACACATTAAAAATATTTCTTCCCATCAATACTATACAGCCAAACTGTCAGGTACTTATGCATTTTGCAAATTACACTGATTGAGCTATGTAATAATGGGGTGGAAGTTGGCAAATTTTCCTGCTTGAAGTTTACATCACCCACATACTAACACATCCACAACATTTTCTATTTGCTCCATTTTTACCCCACCTTTCAGAAAGGTGAGACCTTTTTTGGTTTGTCTGGAAGATTTCTTTAAAGGGTTTATCAATCTGATGTTACCAATGATGTTTAACTCTGGTTAAAGATGGAAAATTCTCCTAACAGTAGATTAGAAAATCATTTGCGTCATGCTGTAAACTAGGAAGCAATGTAAAGCAACAGGCCTGTCCTTAGTACATAATTTTTAAAAAATCCAAACTCCAAATCTGCAGAGCTGGTCTACTTTCATGGTGAATATATGCCACATTATAAATCTCAGACAACTTCATATGCATAGCTAGTGTAGATAGTCTTCCACTGTGGCAAATGCACAGGATCCGATTCCTGACCGGGCCATCAGTCCTAGACACTGCGAAGCCTGTCCCATCGCAAGGGCAAGTGGAGGTTGCTTTGGTAGATTGTGTGTCTCTGGAAAAAACAGAAGAACAAAGGAAAACTTAGTACTGTTTTCTTGAAGCCTAAGATGTTAAAAGCAGCTCAACCCCAAACTTCACACCCATTATTTTTTAAGGTACAAAGATCACACAGTTAATGCTTCCAATTTTTCTTAATGCTGTCATCAGTTGCTTCAGTTAGTAGTTCTTCAACTATTTGTTTCTTATATTATATGCCAAGACTTGGTGCATGTTGACGTTCTTAAGATACTAGGAGTCCTGGTGTTAGAAGTTTCATCAGTACCAGCATTATCCCTCATGTCACTGTTTTTACATAGCCTATAATAGTGCTTTTAGCTTAGTTTACCTTAACCAAAGTGCCTTACCTAGTATTGCACTATTGAGAACTGAACAGACAGGTTCTCTCTGAATGGGGTCCAGTTGGTTTCCGACCGGACTGCACCAGGGATCTGAATATGCAAGTAAACTGAAGGCATCCTGTTGAGATATCCAGGCTTAATTTCATCCATAACAAAGTGTATAGAATTCTTCCACAAATAATTTCTGCACTGATTTTTCTTTTATTCAAATTGCTGTTACAACAGACTATAGTTATTTATGATTTGCCAGAGCACACAATTGCACATACCTCCTTATGGGTTTTTAAATTATTGAAAAGAATGTCAATTCTGGGTCATTTAAAAACAACAACAACAACAACCCTATACAGCATTTAATCAAATGTTCTTTCTTTCAGACAAGTATTTACTGGCATACACACACACACACACAGAGTAGGAGGTCAGGTTCATTAATCAAATGTTCACCAGCAGTGCATTAGAAGGAAGAGGAAGAGTTGGATTTATACCCCCTGCCCTTCACTCTGAGTCTCAGAGTGGTTTACCATCGCCTTCCCCTCCTCTCCCCATAACAGACACCCTGTGAGGAGGTGGGGCTGAGAGAGCTCTGAGAGAACTGCTCTGAGAGAACTGTGACTGGCCCAAGATACTGCATATATAGCCATTCATCTAGTGATATACTACAAGGTCTTTTGCATAGGGACAAACATTAAATTTTTCATTTTGCACAAAGCATATGGCACAACTGACACTAAGCTACCACCTCCAATTGGTAACACAAAGTCAATCTGATCATTTGTACTACTTGTTTCTTACTTACTACTACTACATTACAATTTTAAAGAAAGTGCTGCAGTTGCAAGACCACCTCACAAAAAAGTCAGCCTGAACAAAATGGCCAATGCTACTCTAATAATTGGTAATGTTCACATTTAGATTGTAAGTCATATTTTCTTATTCATTCAGTGTCTGGGAAAGGTATAAAGTGCCACCACACAACCTTCTATTTTTTATTTTTTTTTTAATGGCAAGGCATTTCACTTACTTTCAGCATTTTCTTATTGGCTGTGTTTTTGCCACATTCTCTTCTCAACTGCTCACTCATTGCTTGCAACTCTCTGCCAAAGTGAATCATTCTTTCAATAGCTGCTTGACTGCCTCCACACAGTTGACGTCTTAACTGACTGGAATCAACTTCTACAAGACAAACGAGGCAAAATTACTAATACAGCACGACGAGAACACACAGCACTTTGAGTACACACAAGTGATTCATTTAATTACTCAGAAGAATAACAGAGGTAGGAGTGATTCAGGGTTTGGTTTATCTGTTACACTTTACACAATAAAAATTAAGAAAAAGCAACACAGTTCTCATCAAGAATAGATAAAACCAAAGGAGCAGAGAACAGAGTACACATGACAAGCAAAAACACACCCCAAGTTTAAAATGCTTGGCAGAATAAAACAGTTTTACTACCTTTAAAAAAAAAAGGTGAAGGATACAGATCTAGGTTGCATTCAGATCACAATAAATCATAGCTTGTAATGTCTGAAAGCTGATGATACAAAGCACAAAACTGGCACAAAACTAGGGATTTAGCAAGCTTGCTGACCACCAGTGTTTCTTGTGCCAATCTTCACAGCTGCAGTATAGGGAGTATGTCCTCCCTGCTGGGAAAAGACACGAAGCATACAATCTAGGGTAATCATGTGTGGGAGAGTGACCAGAGTTTATAATTACATATGAATGTAGCGCTAGTAGCTTTCCATCAGGAAAGAGTTTCATAGAACAGGCTGCTACACAAAATGTATCCTCTCCCCACTCTGAATGGTGTAGAACCTGTAAGAAGTCTTAACAACAGGATCCAGTCATCCTCAGGAGAACAGAACTGTTTTATTGATAGACCAGGATTGCACGGAAAATACATGGCTGGGTGCCTGGACATTTAGGCCTATTTCTTGCATTCCCAATTCTTTATCTTCTATTCTAATAATCAAGTGAGGCCCCCATCTGCGGATACCTATATCCATGGATCACGGCCACACTAACAGAAAACAGATAGTTCTGCAAACTTAGGGGATGCCCCAGGTTTGCAGAAAGAGACCTTCAAGCAAACTTGCAGTGGGGGTTAAATTCCCCCAACTCACTAACACTGCCTGTGCTTGCACACAAAATGCAACTTTGTCGACTGGCCTTATCTGCCCCTGGAGCAGAGGTAGCAGATGCAGGGCAGACTGACAGTTGGAGGAGGATTTGCAGTAGTCACTGTCGCCATCACTTCAGCTAGGCACGTGGAGGCTGCAAGCAGAAGGGGAGAGAAAGGAGGCATCGGGGGCCACAGAAAAAGAGATGACAATGAGACTGAGTGTGCATGTGTGAGGTACCACTGAGAGACATAGAAAGAGCGACTGCAGGGATTGGAAGGGCAGATAATGAAAGGCTTATAGGCACTGGGGTGGGAGAACAAGAGAGAGAACACTGAGAGAGAAAGAAAGTGAGAGAAGGGGGAGGAAGCAAAAGCAGAGGGAATGGGACAGCCGCTCCTGCAAGTTCCTTGAGGGTTCCTGCTTGTTACAAACCAATTTTTGAAACTTCCCTCTGATTCAAATACAGCCAAAAAGCTCCCCACTAGCAGAAGAGGAAGGAGGTGGGCCACTCCTCCCTCCAGTGGTGCATTTTGTTTACAAGGATACATCAAACCCAAGCAGGGGGCTGCTGGAAGAAGACCTACTCTTTCTACAAGTTTTTCCTGTAGGATCCAGCTCTAAGGCTTTGCATGGCGTACTAATTTTGTACGACTTTTAAGGCAAAAATGCATTTGAGAGTTACAATTTCATTTGGGACCCTTTGCAAGTACAAAGTGATAGCAGCAACTTTTAAAAATGTAACTGCAAACCCATTTCTGTGTCACATTCTTCCATTTCATGATCATGTTTAGAACTGCCATTTAGGAAGCCATTGGATGATGTCTCTGTAACTCCATTGGAGTAGTGATCTGTTTCCATATCTACGTCGTTGCTGGTGAAAGACAAAAATGCATAATTAACTTTACAAATATTTCCAGTTGGTTGCAATTTTAAATTCAGGTGGGTGGCTGTGTTGGTCTGAAGCAACGGAACAAAGTTTGAGTCCAGTGGCACCTTTAAAACCAACAAAGTTTTATTCTGGGTATCGGCTTTTGTGTGCAGGCACATTTCTTCAGATATCTGAAGTAGTGTGCATGGACATGAAAGTTTATACCCAACTTTGCTTGTCTTAAAGATGCCACTGGACTCAAACTTCATTTTGTAATTTTAACATTTCACTTCTTTATGTTGCACCTTATGCCACACAACTGAACTGAACTGTAATTGATTCTACCCAATTCAGCCGAATCTGAATCAGTTTGAATTTTTTTTTTGCACACCCCTAGTTAAGATTCTTTTACTACTGAAATGAATAACAATTTCTAGATAATCCAGCAGCATGCAGTATGAAGCCTTCAAAATTGGTGGCTTCAAAGACCTAAAATCCCCATCATCAACATTTAAAATATTAACTGTCTAACTCTATATAGCATTCACCAGGGCTAGAAACCTGGACAATCACACTTTAGATTCATTTTACAGGAGTCCCTGTAATAGCCCCTGTAATACATAGGAAACAGGATATTTATTAACTGCTTTTTACGCATGGCTCTTGCCTGATTATGAAAATAGCCAATATTCTTACATACCAAAAAACTAGTACTCTGAGAGTGAACTACAGTGTCTCATTTTTTTCACTTCCAGACTCTCTCAGGTTCATGGCAGGTAACAATAATGTCTAATATAAGCAGCAGGGGGAATATTTACTCCTTTCTGACTACAGTCAGCAAATGTTGAAGCCATACAATTATTTTTCTAATGCAAAAGAAAAAAAACAAGCAGCAGTGAAGAACAGGTTTGGCATCAGATTGGATTGACTTCACTCACCTGGAGTAGTTGTTAATCTGCTGTGACCTTGTTACATTTATGTTATTAAGTTCTGGTACATTCAAACTGATGGGCTGATGTTTACTGTGACAGTAAGACTGATGTGCTTTGTTTGATATCATCCCATTACTGCAACTACTTTCAGAACCTAGAACAAAGAAGTTCAGATTGTTTTTTTAAAAAACCTGAGTTCAATCAAGAGTTCTTGCAAAAAGAGAATTAATGAAAAACACATCTTTCCTACTATTCCCTTTCTACACCAGTTTCTTACATAGTTGCTATGGAGAATTAGGAGAAAGATATGCCAGTTAACTCAGCAAGGAATGGGGAGGGGAGTAGACAAAAAAACAGGTTGCTTACCTGTAACTGATGATCATCCAGTGGTCATCTGTGCATTCACACCCATGGGATTCAGTGTGTATGCGCTGGATCGACTGGCATTGTAGCAAGCTCTTAACGGATTTTCATGCCCAGACCTCAGGCATGCGCAGGAACCCCACCACGCATGCCTAGAGGGGTGGGCGCGGACATCCCGCCAGTTCTTTCAAACCGCCGCTAATCAACCCCTATGAAAAATGTAGGAGGAGGAGGGCGGGTGGTGTGAATGCACAGATGACCACTCGAAGACAATCAGTTACAGGTAAGCAACCTGTTTATCTTCGACGTGGTCTCTGTGCTTCACACCCATGGGAGATTAGCGAGCAATGACCTACCTGGAGGAGGGTGCTGGCAGGTCCTTACTGCGTAGCCGAAGATAAGATGTGACGTCCAGAGGTCATTTCGGGGGGGAACGCGGGGGATTGCCATTCCCCCGGGTGAGGTGCGGGGGCGGGGCACACGACAAAGCCCCACCCTCTGCTTCCGGCCCTCATTCAGCCAGGAGGAGGCAGGAGAAGAGGGAGGGTAAGTTGCTTCCTCCCTGCCTCTCCCCACCCCTGCCTGCCTGGGGCCAGACCCCTGGTGACGTCCCATGTTGGTACTAGAGTTCTTTCGGACGTCTAAGGCGTAGTGCCTTATGAATGTGTTAGGTTGCAAGCGGCTCAAAAGGTTTCCGGGTGAGTTGGCGAAGGACATGGGGAAGGTCCCAGGGGACGACTGGAGTTTTGATGGGAGGGTAAAGGTGTGACAGTCCCTTCAAAAAACGTTTTGAAAACGGATGCGAGAACAGTGTGCATCCCTCAACTTGAACATGGTAGGCCGAAAGTGCGGCCAAATAAACCTCTAGCAAGGAGTGAGAAAGTCCCGAGTCAGCGAAACACAGAAAGAATTGAAAAACTTTCTCGAGACCTGTGGAAGAGGCTTGAGGGGCATCGTCACCCAAGGTGGAACAGAATTTCTGCCACTTGTATCGGTACGATCTTTGCGTAATGGGCTTTCTGGAATTTAGCAAAACGTTTGCTACGCGGGCGGAAAAGCTGTTGACACTACTCTCCAGGCTGTCAACTTCATTCATGGCATGTCGTGGTATAGGAGAGGGGACTCGGATAGGAACAGGAGGTCCTGTGCTGGAGGAAATTGGTGGTAGACCCCCGCTGACAAGTGAAGGATGGTCGAGAACCATGGTTGCCTCGGTCACCACAGGGTTATGAGGATGCAGTCCACTCTGTCGCTGATGATTTTGCAGACCACTCTCAGAAGCAGGGGTAGTGGGGGGAAGAGGTAGAGAAACCCTCTGGACCATGGATAGAGGAGACCATCCCCTAGAGACTGTGGGTCCCTGCCACCTCGGCTGCAAAACAGAGGACACTTTGTTCACTCTGGTGGCAAAAATATTGACTTGGGCAACTCCCCACCTGCGGAAGAGTGGAAGAAGGTAGGTTGGATTGATTTCCCACTCGTGGAGACTGAGTCCTGCTCGACTCAGGTTCATGTGTCCTGGGATGTGCATGGCAACTACGAAGACGTTGTGGGCGATGCAGAAGTCGCATAACTGGAGGGTGACGTTGCAAAGGCATAGGGAGACAGTACCCAGTTGCTTGTTCACATAACTGAGGGCAGTGGTGTTGTCCGTGAGGACCGTGACACATTTCCCTTTGATCTTGGGCAGAAAACTGGTGACAGCGAACTGTATTGCAAGCAATTCCAGTAAGTTTATGTGCCGCTTCCGTTTCTGAGCATCCCATTTGCCTCCGACACAAAGACCCATCATGTGGGCACCCCAGCCCGACAGGGAAGCGTCTGTGGTTAGGGTAATTTGGGGTGATGGAGGATGGAAGGGTGCTCCCTGGAACAAATTGGAAGGGACAGTCCACCCAAGTAAAGACTCTCGTACTCTGGAAGGTGGGATTAGGAGGGTGGTGTGTGTATCTTTCTTTGTATCGAAGTTGCGGATAAACCATAGTTGTAGGTGACGCATTTTTAATTTGGCAAAGACCAGGACCGATGTAGTAGCGGCCATAAGGCTGAGTAGCCTTTGAATTTGAAAGGCCGTCACTGAAGGCCGGGTACGGATGACAGTGGCTAGGTGTATAATGTCTGCCGCTCTGTTTTGTGGCAGGTAAGCAGTGCAATTGTTGGAATCCAGTAGCGCACTGATGTACTGTATTTTCTGGACCGGTTGCAGTTGAGACTTTTCTAGATTTACTTACCGACCCAAGTTTTCCAGGAGGACCAACGTCTTGTTGATGTTTGAGATTAGGGCATCTTTGGAGGATGCTACCAAGAGCCAATCGTCGATGTACGGGTAGATGGAGATGCCCATGAGACGGAGGAAGGCTGCCACAACAACCATAGTCTTTGTGAAGACTCGTGGTGCACTTGAGAGTCCGAATGGGAGGGCTGCATATTGGTAATGCTGTTGACCAATTGCAAAGCGTAGGTATTGGTGGTGGGACGGGTAGATGGTGAGGTGGAAGTAGGCGTCTTGGAGGTCGAGGGTGGCCATCCAGATGTTTTTCTGGAGGAGGAGCGGAAGCGGTGGTAGGTCACAAAGCAGTTTAGCGCTCGTAGGTCTAATATCAGTCGAACATCCCGCTTTGGAACGGTAAAATAATGGAAGTAAAATCCCTTGCCCAGTAGATGCAGTGGCACCGGCTCGATGGCTCCCTTCTGCAGAAGGACGGACACTTCTTCCAGGAAAGCTGGGGAAGGGTGTGTGGAGACGAAGACAAGAGTAATGGGGTTCTGGTGGGTTCTGGTGGAATTCTATAGATAGTTATTGCCAAGGAAACGGAAAAACCACGACCAAATTTTGCAGGACACCAACCAACATATAGCTAACAATGGAGAAGAAAAAGACCCTATAAAGACTGAGATGTCATACAGAAGTTGTTAATTTCTTCCACTTTACCAACTTACCAGAACAATGTGTGCTATTTCCTTTGCCTGTTGCTAAACTGTGAATATTCATTCCATGGCTTGGACTCATACTGGGACTACTGAACGATCGAGGACTAACAGGATAACTATCTTGAGATTTTGGGCTGTGCCCTCCTAGACATCTTACTTCACTGTCTGTACCGTTGACCATTTCTATGAACTGGCGCACCCTAGGACACATAAGAAAAGAGTTAGCGCCTATGGAGAATAAATCATTTTAAATTTCTTACTGAATGTTACAGATTATTAAACATCCTAATGTCATATATAATAGTATATAATGGGAGTACCTCCCTGCCACTAGAATGTCACTAGCTACAATAGAAGCACTTTACCATGCCTTTAAAAAAAAACACAACCTAATCCAGAAAATTCGGCCGGGGGGGGGGGGCAGAGTTAGAAAGGATCTAATACAAATCTGTATGATCTATTTGTGTATTCTGCATTAATTCTTGGGGGTGGGGGAGAATAGTTGATGTTTCCTTAACAAAAAATAGAGACTTGACACTGGTAGTCGGAGGAGATTGGATTTATACCCCACCCTTCACTACCCAAAGGTGTCTCAGAGCGGCTTACAAACTCCTTTCCCTTCCCCTCCCCACAACAAACACCCTGTGAGGTAGGTGGGGCTGAGAGAGCTCTGACAGAAACTGCTCTTTTCAAGAACACCTATGACAGAACTATGGCTTGCCCAAGGTCATCCAGAAGGTGCAAATGAAGGAGTAGGGATTCAAACCCGGTTCTCCCAGATTAGAGTCCGCGCACTTAACCACTACACCAAACCAGAGACCAGGTTTAAGCTGATACTGTCTTATCCTTCTATGTCTTCTCTACAGAAACATCGATTGGAAACTTTAAAAAAATAGCATTCTCAAGGTTAAGATACGTAGTCAACATCTTCCTTGATACAATTCACTGCACAAATACAACAATGCAATATTTCTAGACAATAAAGCAATTTGTTGTTATGGAAGCTTTAAAAGTCATGGCAACATAGATATACTCACTCTACAGTCCCCCTGATTAAACAGCTATTTATTAACAGACACATACTTCAGTTGAAACTCACTTCAAAGCAAATAAAAGATTAGGATTTCTTTCTAATAAACTTGGGTACAGTTGTTGTGTCGTTTCAATGGCTTCTCCCATTCTTCCAGCTAAAACCAGTTTCTGAATTCCTGTAAACAAAAACAAGAGACTATCATCTTAAAAACTGTACATCCTACCACATTTCAGTACATCTGTGTGTATTCAAATTCCAAGAAGGACTTAAGCATGTGGTTAATTTCCACTGAATCAATGGAATGTCAGTGAGTAGATTTTAGGGGCATAAATGGGTAGAAAACAAATGCAAAAGGATAGGATGTTCCTGGAAACATTGGGAAATGTTTTATGACTATCAGTATATTCTCTCTGTATTTTATATATACAGTTTTGCCTGCCAGAGTATACCAATAAACCTCTCATCTAAGGCAAAGACATATAGTAAGGTTCAAGCTTTAGTCAGCCCATTTGGTAGACTAAGCATATGAGGATAAAATTAAAGTGCACACAGTTTATTTGTAGGGTTGGAGGCTGGAGATCTCCCACTTTTACAGTTGATCTCCAAGTGATAAAGATCGATTCACCTGGAGAAAATGGCCACGTTGGAAGGTGGACTCTATGGTATTATACCCCATTGAAGTCCCTCCCCTGCCCAAACCCCACCCTCCTCAGGCTCCATCCCTAGAATCTCCAGGTATTCCCCAACCCAGAGCTGGCTACCCTACTTATTTTTAAACATTAAGTTCCACACTACTGTAGAAAACATGAGCAGGTGGCTTGGAAGCAGTTTTTGGATGAATGAGAGTTAACAAACTGAAACTTAATCCCAACAAATGGAAGTGCTACTGCTGGGGTGGGTCTCACCTAGGAACAGGGAATCTCCTTTTCTGGATGGAACTGCACTCCCTATAAACGAGCAGCTTGTAGCTTGGGGGTGGCTGCTATACCTGGGCCTCCCATTGGATAAGCAGGTGGCAACAGTGCCCGGGGCACCTTTTACCAGCTTTGGTTGGGCAGTAAAGATCATGCCGCTGTTGAGCATGTACTAGTAGTATCTACTGCAGTGTAGTCTGTCTGGAAGTGGCCATGAAGACTGTCTGGAAGCCACAGTTGGTGCAGAATGCTGCAGACAGAACACTGGCTGAAGTAGAGAAGCAAGCTGTGCCAAATTGCTTTGGCTGGCCCCACAGCCAGCCATGGCAGAGAGAGTAGCCTCATGGCAAACAATAGCAGCCCCACCAGAAAAAAAATTGATGAAATTTCACAGGGTCGTACAATGAGGCACATTTTTACATTTAAAATTCCCCTTGTATCTTCGTTCTTTGGAACACAGCATTGTGCAGCTTACTTTGCCTATTTTTAATGGAAGCTAGTTCTTCTAGTACTGTCTGATCCGTAGATCTTGCAAAGGCCTCCGCTGTTGCACAGTACCCATGATGTACCAAGTAAGATGAAACCATTCTGTATAGAGATTTTAAAAAATACAGATTAAAATATAGCACCGAAGCAGAATTTCAAAGTCTTCAAAATCATTTAATAAAGGGCTTAGGCGAGTTTACTTTGCAAAACAGGTGGAGATAATTTAATATGTGCTTGATCCTGATCGGATCTTGACAAAATCTTCCACTAACAGAAGGTACTTTCTTCAGAGGAATGAAATATTCTGCCTCCTGTCTCATTATAGCCCACTGGTGCCTGTGAATCAATGATCCTGCAGGACAGGAGACCCTTAGGAACAGCATGAAGGTTGGAAATACAAAGGTCATAAATAATAGGAATCAGTGAAAACTGCCCCATAGCAGAAAATTTAGTCAGGCCCCAGCCCTTAACTTACACAAATATTTCACTGTGAATGAAATGAATCCACATAAAATGTTATGGGATTGGATCAAATGGTTCTCTTTCACTAAGCAGGAAAGCCTTCCTCCAGGTGAAGTCCTCCAATGGAAAGGAACCAATGGATCCAACACTGACTTTTATATTTTGTCGAGGCAACCAGTTTTGTTATTAGACTACATATGTTTCACATTACAAGGAGATTAGTTTACAAAATATGGAACATAATATGAAACAAAAGCTGCACTTTTCCACATTAGTCAGTCCAAGCTGGCCAATACAGACACAAGTACCATAATATAGATCTTGTAAACTGAATACATCTGATAGTTACTTTCCTGTCTACATTTGGGACAAAAGCTACTCTAACTACAAGAAGCCACTGTTTAACAAAACAAAAATTAATTAAGTTATATAAGAGAGATTCTCTACATTCCTCATATGAACAGAACTGCATTGTTTTATATGTAAAAATCACTAACTTTATTTCACACATAGGTTGAAAAAGTAGTGAAAGTAAAAGTGCACGTAGTAAGTTGGCCTTCTCCAGAAAGTGATAGCAAATTTTAATAGGGGTTGTAGGGTGACTTTGGTTGGCACAAATGTGTATCTACTGAACATGAGGTTGGATCCTATGACCCCTTTAGCTACATTAGATCCTACAACGTTTTTCTGCCAAGTCCTGCTTTAAAGAAGAAAGACTTCCTCCAACAGAAAAAGACTTTTTTCTGATGAAGAAAAAGTTTTCATTTTGGAAGTCTCTCTGTCTTCTTTTGGAAGAAGGCTTGGTGGAAGTGAATTATATGATCCAGCCCCATGGTATGTAAATGTAGCTAGACAATTTGATTTGAGTAAGCATTTATTTATTCTTCTTCTTCTTTTTTGTAAAAGGAAACATTTATTTTGGAAAAATCAAAGAGAAAAAATATCAAGAGAGGTGACATTAATATCTGTATTCTTACTTATTCTTTAAATTTCTTTGGGGGGGAAAGAAAATTATCTAGTGGGCTATTATTTAGAACAAAAGTAATCAGTCAGTTTATGACATGCAGTCATCTGCTGCCACCTTTCAGTATGACTGCCAGATTAAAATTTCACAAACAACTGGAATAATCTGTAACAAGAGACATCCATTATGTTCTACAGAACTGTCACATTTTGGAGTTAGGGACAAAAAAAAAATTGGCAAGTTATTTGGTAAGTCTGCTTTTAGCTTTGCTATCATAATACAGTGCTGTAGAGAACATACATGATCAGCATTCTCCAGTAAAGACAAAAAAGAGCAATTGTTTAAAATAAGCATAGGTTTCATTCCAAAGTCCATAAAAATATTTTGCAATAAATAGAACAGAATGGCACATCAACCAAAATGAAAGGATTTCCCTCTGAGTTTTTAAATTAAAAACTTGCTGATCATAGCCAAAACTACTGTCAAAGAAAACAAAAAGCTCTATTCATAAATTAATGCTTAGTGATAACACAGTTAGGACATGGGCTGTTTCCATTTGACTGTACTCCAAACATTGCTTTTTAGAAGAGGAAGATCCTTGCTACTGTTGTGACAAACATCATCTTTGTGTGTAGGTTCGTCCTCATATACACACATGCAATGCTTGGACATGCCGGAGCGCATTATGGTCCTGTATCAGGTCCAGCTTTATCATGAAGCAACATGATGCAGTTGCTTAAGGCAGCACAATTTGGGGTGGAGTTGGGATCATTTTCCTGCCTCCCAAATTCCTATCTCCATGTTATTTTAATAATAAACTTCAACCAAGGGGAAGTACAGCATCATCAGGACTTTTTAGTTTGCATTAAAAGTGCCTAGGGCCAGCACTAAACCTAGGCTATGAATGCAGCTTCCTTCTGTAAGTGTTACTTCAAAATGTTTAGGATCCATTTATAATTAGGTGGCCCCTAGACAGCTACTCTGACCCAGTTCTGCTGCAGTAGCAACAGACAGAAGGAACATTCCTTCACCTGTGCCACCTTGCTATCTACACATCTGCTATTGAGAAACTGCAAGAATGAAGAAAGGATAAAGTCTCCAATGCTATAAGGAAGAAAAACAGTCCAGCAACACAGTAGAGAGTCTCAATTATTTGTCAGATCTGGAACGATGAGCAATAGCCTGCTGGAATATTTAGGTGTTAAGAGTTCAAATAAGAGGTGCAGTGCGGGGCTGAAGCAGCAGGGCTCTGTGCACCTAAAAGGAACTTTGGGAAGACTGACAAGCTACAGAAAGCAAGAGATAGAAAGAAGCCAAAATAAAGGGGGAGGAGCTTGATTTGTCATTTGAAGCTAGTCTTGAATTTGCCAAGACATGCAAATGGAAGTTCACATTTCATTTAATCACTCTGAGATTCAGAATAGTTAACACAAGAAGGAAGGTTTGGTTTTAGCAGCAGTGTACACAGAAAACAGGAAATGTCTACAATAAGAAGGTATTTTTTCCTTCATACAATGGAACATAAAGATGTGTCATCATGCCATTTCAGGCAAACAGCTCTCTCCAAGTAAATATCTGCAATCCCCTTAGTATTTTCAATATTTCTGAAAGCAATGAGCTCAATAGTAAAGAATGAATTTCAATAAATGTCATATATTTAGTTGCTCGGCTTTTTTTTTTTAATTTATAAAGCTAAGTCGACTTATCTGAAGCAAAAATGCAACCAAGGCATGTTTAAGTAGATTGGTGCTATTGGGTAGCACAGACATTCCTATGAAGGAGCTAGAGTGAAGAAAATAAAATCCTTACATCCTAGGCACTGCTAAAATAGTGCCCAGGAATTTTAAAGTGGCACTTCAAACTTAAAAGCATTCATTTATTCTTTTCAAATCCTTACTTTTGGATCATTGTCTGCCATTCGCCTTCCCGGTCTCCTATAGGAAATCTGTCAATCTGAGCTTGAATTTTGGTTCTCCATTCTCGCATATAGTCTTCAATATCAAACACAAATGGATGCTGCCCAAAATTTGCATCCACCACTTCTCCTGGAGTTTGAAGTCCTACTGTTGGGTAAAGGTTTGGCTGCAAGAAATCGCTGTGATTAATAGTCTGTCTCATTTTTCAATTTTTTCCCCAAATCTGCATTCAGGCAACAATTACTGAAGGTGAAAAGCAAACATTCTGCAAGCTCTACACATAAACAAATCAAATTTAAGCATCAGTGTGGGGGAAAAAAAGGTTCTAGAATTCTCAGGTCATATATGGAACAATAGATACAAGGTTATATGTTATCACTATACTTCACAAAGGCACACTCTCTTCAGATTAAACATGTGCTTTTCAATATGTTTTCAAGTAAGTGTATGAAGGGATAAAACATTCAACTTAGATGTCCAAGGTTTTGGATCTGAGCCCTAGCAAGTCACTTTAAACAGTCCTCATGTAACAGGACTGCAAAAGACCACTGTAGTAGGCTTTGGGAAAGCATTGCCAGTGAGAACTGGGCTAAACAGAGTTATGGTTTAATAGTATGGCAGTGTCATGTTTTGTTCAAAGATCAAGTACCCTCAAGGACTCAGTAATCCTTAGTTCAGCCACCACCTTGTTGACTAATATAAACTATCTAGAGCAATACTTTAATTATCAGGAACATGGGGAAGGGCTGTAGCTTAGTCATAGAGCATCTCTGTGTATAACAAACCATAAAGCCAAAAGAAACTCACAATGGAACTTGAGAGTTCTTGAGATACATAATCTAAATACTGTAGCTTCAAAATTTATAAATGCGAACAAGTACTATAGTACCAAACAGGAGGGGGAAAAGTCACTCTTTCCTAGCTGTCTTGTCAGAAATCAGAAGATTTTTTTGTAATCTACCATGAGCATGCTGTATGGAGAAACACACAGAAATTATCCAAACAAATACCCAAAATGTTAAGAAAAATGCTTCCATCGTTAAGATAGTAGCAACAGCAAAACAGCGTTATAGCAACCCCATTGGAATGCCTGGAGTGTTGTGTTATAGCACTACAGCGCTCTAAAGCGAATGTTTTTTAAAAAGCCGGAAATCGCCCACGTGGGCGAAAAATGGCAGGGAAAAGCAGTGCAGTCTGAAATGGCAAACCACTTCAGATCCAGCTGTTTACCGATAGGAGAAAGCCATATGTGAAATGGCAGCCCTATACCGGTTTACTCCATGACAAATCAAAAACGGCTTCAAACCAGCTTTAAAAGGGTAATGTGAAATTCCTCTTTGTGTACACAGTAGCCAGCTTTTGCCCCAATCTGGATGGCCCAGGCTAGCCCGATCTCAGAAGCTGGATGGGAGACCTCAAAGGAAGTCAAGTTGTACATAGTCTGTTGCCTTGAAAACCTACAGGGTTGCCATAAGTTGGCTGCGACTTGACAAAACTTTCCACCACCAATCTGGAAAAAAGTTTAACTTGAAGAATAAGGTTATATTTTACAGAGAAATGTTATTGCTTCCTATATGAATTATATATCTTACCGGCAAATCTGTGAAAGCAATACCTGTAATTAAAAGACATGAATTAAAATTTGTGATGTCATTTGCATTTACAGTCAATGCAAACCATATTTTAGAGACCTTATAGTCAATAATGGACCAATAAGTAATGTTTATGGTTTAGATATTTCATTTGATGGTTTATATTTTTCACACTACCTAAACATTATACAGGCAAGGTAGTCAGAAGCTACCTCCGACATTAAGCTGCAGGCATTCAGGGAACAGACAGCAAAAATGTGAGGGAGGAGAAGGTAACTGGAAGGAAAAGGGGAGCAAAAACAGTGACTGGGAGACAACAAACGGGGGAGGAATACTGACAGGGCAACAGGTGACAGATGGGATTCTCGTTGGTTCCCTTCTTGTATTGTCCAATGCTCAAATTCGTTTTAAACTGAAAAGAATGCAAGTGTGCCTTTCATCTCTGAAGCAACATTTGTGTTACCTTGCACTCTGGCACAAGAACCAACATGCAAAGTGATTCACAACTTATCCTTGCTTTATATGTGTTCTCAAATAGTTGATGAAGACAATTTTCCTTAGGATGAAGGCTAAAATTCAATGGACGCAGAAAGTACACTGAACTAACAGAAGTATTCTACACAAGCAGACAGAAGGACAGGGAGTGCCTGGAATGCAGTCCGTTTAAGACTTTTTAAAAAAGTAATCCTTGACTCAGAATACTCTGTTAACTAACATGCAACGCCAAACAATTCAATGAATCAGAAACTGAGTTTCAGTGCCTGGTTGAGGTAACCAAGGTAACAACATACATATTCGTATTTTACTTTAAAATATCCATTTTGTGTCACTTGAATAACTAAAGCAGAGATCCCCACTGCCACCTTTCATGGTGCCTGCTAAGAGTTTTTAGAAAGCGGGTGGGGCTTTTACCCAACTCGGCATCTTTTAAAATGTTGCTTTGGCAAAGTAAACTGAGGCAGCCATCGTATAGCTGACTCCACCTTCTACAGCAGCCACTCTGTGACTGTGCCTACCACATGCTGTGTCAAAATTCCAAAGGTGCCCCCACAGGCTCAAAAAGTCTGGGGAGACCTGAACTAAAGTGTCAATGTATTCCAGTAATTAATATATAAATTTAGCTCCCCATTTCCCCAGAAAAATAAAATAAACCAGGGATCCTAAACGGTCATCTGTCCAAAATTACTTTTGTTTTGGGAACTGCCAACCCCCCCCCCCGGGGGGGGGACTGTTCCGAATTACTGGATTATAGATAACCATAGAATAACTTGCTAAACGAAGCTTTAAAAGGAAAAAAACCCAGATTCAACACTAAATGAACAATTTTGTATACTGGCCTCACAAAATTTGATTCACAGTCTCCCAGTGCAAAATGAGCGCCTCTGATGTGAAGGCCTTGTTGCACTTCTCTCCTCTCCTCGGCTAGGAACTAAATTCATACCAATATGTCGTTACCCAAAAAACTCAAACAAACCCTGAGGTCAATCTTAGAAAATGCTATCACATTTTATTATTCACAGAATTCAATTATTACTGATTTGTTTGTACCCAAACTATGTCCATTCTTGGTGTAGAAGCAGGTATTGTTGATAAGGTTTACACAACAACCAATGACATCACCAGTAGTAAACGTTGGGCCATAGGGTTGTCCAGTGCCAGAAGAACAAAACGAGTGTCCATCATCTCCATGATAGCCATATGAATGTTTATCCCAACCTAAACACAAACATTAGATATTATACGGAACTTTACCATATCATTATGGTAAAGAAATAAATACAATAGGTTGAATCCTGCAAACTGACAGAATAAGACGCTCTTGGAAATGGATTTTTCCTCAGCACCTACCCATGACTCCCCAAAAGGCATTGCCAGAGGGAGGAGGACACCAAAGACAAAACAAACAAACCCCAACAACCAAGGGGGCAGAGAGGTGCTACACTGGGGAAGAGGGGGATGGATCAGGCAATATCATTCCTATTCCTTCAGCAAGAAGTTGGTGCTGTTTTTGTTTGGTTTGGGGTTTCTTTGCTGCAAGAGGTGGAAGTAAGTGGGAGATTTGTGGTGGAAGTAAGTGGGAGATTTCATGTGATTCTCCACCCTCATTACAGGATGCCATTCAATATGGCTTTTTTGCCCATGGGGGTACCCCTTGGCAGTGCCTGTGCGGGGCACTCAAAGTCATGGAGCTGTTTGATAACATGCTACTGAGAAGTTCAGTGTTTACCATGCTCTAAAGTTTAACTTGATACTCAAATATTCTGTTATGAGATAGTATGAGATTGTTTTGGTCCAAATATCACGTTTCCCCCTTCTTTGCTTAAAATTTGTATTTTCTATATTTATTATTTCCTATCTTCTGCAGCCACCATTTTGTGGATGCGTCCAAAAGGCTGGGGATCCCTGTGCTACTGTTTAAAAGCAGCCAGCACACAAAAGTGAATGTGTTATTGTGGTTAGAGTTTCAGACTAGGATCTGGGAGACTTAAATCACTATTTTGCCATGAAAGCTCACTGGGTGACCTTTGACTAGTCATATACGCTCAGACTAACCTACCTCACAGGTTTGTTGTGAGGATAAAAGGGAGAAGGGAAGAATTCCCCATTGTGGAAAAAGGCAGGGTATAAATGAATAAATATAACACAAGAAGGAAGGGCAGATAAAAGGTAGGTTTGCTTGGTAGATGGAAAGTAGAGAAGGAAGCAAGGAAAGGCAAGGATCTGGGAGCTGCCAGGAGAAGGGAAAGAAAAAACAGTGTGTGGAGGGGGAGAGAAGAGAAATTGACATGCCCTCTGTAAGTCTGGAAGGTTCCTGCT
>NW_015162556.1:57291-64518 GCF_001447785.1 Gekko japonicus | reverse complement strand
GCTGAGCAATGGGGCCTAGCAGTCAGCACTGCAAAAAAAAGTTTTGAAGGAGAGACCGCCAGGGGGAGGGAAGGAGGGAAAGCCAAAGCAAGGGGGCAGATAAAGGTAGTTTGGCTGGTGGGTGGGAAAGAAGGTGGAAAAGGGGAGAGGATACAGTGATTTTCATGGAAATACAAGAGAAAATAGTGAGGGAGGGGATGAGAGGACCCCTGCAAGTCTTTTTCAGTCCCCCCTTTGTTACCTTTTAAAACTTATTTGATAAAGGAAAAACAATTATCCACTATGGATATCCAAAAATATGAACTTCCAAATTCTTGTTCACTGAGGCTCCGGTCACACGGGCAGGAAACTGCGGGGGGGAAGCGTGGCTGTTTGCCCCAGGGCAAACTAACACACGGTTAAGAGATCAGACCTCCTGTGGAGGTTCTGTGGAGGTTCCGTGGAGGTTCTGTGGGTAGGGAGAGGTGCCGATCACAGGACATGCCTGCGCGCAACAAAGAAGCGCGCGATGCGGCAAACTGGTTTTCTTTTTTTGTATACATGACGAATGCGCATGCTCCGTTGGGTGCGTGTGCGCATCCACGGAGACTTGGGGGGGGAAAACCCTTTTCGCAAGGGGACATGGGCGGGCGCCGGATGCCACCGGAAACGCGATCAGACGCCTGCCCTTGCCCCGCGGTTTCCGGAAACTAGTACCTCCGAGGTACTCGTTTTTTGCTGCGTGTTTTTGGCAGGAAGCCTTGGTTGTGCCACGGAAGCGCTACGCTTCCCAGATGTGCTGGTGAGATCGCGCCCGGAAAATCCGCCTGTCTTCCGTCTCTCTTGCGTGGCTAATGTTCCGTGTGACCGCAGCCTGAGTTGTACATAGTTCTACTAACAACATCAGTGTTTGCAGAAGTCAGAATCTGTGCATGTCTCTTAACTTTACTGTATTTTTTGTATTTACTAACATTCAGAAGTAAAGATAGAATTCCTTCATAGCCACGAGAATTTAGTTCCCGCTTCCACATGCAAAGCTGCCACTACTGTTCCAGAACAGCTTTTGATGCAGTGTGAGGAGTTGCAGTATCAAATTAAAAGCAATTGTTTTCATCTCATATTGGTATGTTAAAAAAAGGTATCATTATTGTTTTCATTAAATATCACAAGTATTGTTATAATTCCAGATAGTCATGTTGAGAAAAAATTCCATTTTGATATATGTCAGAAAAATACTGTCAGTTTAGTAAAAACAGAAGAACAGAAGAACAAAGTTTGAGTCCAGTGGCACCTTTAAGACCAACAAAGTTTTATTCAAGGTATACGTTTTTGAGGGCACACGCACTTCTTGAACTGAGAAAAGGAACCTGGAAAAGGAAATTAAAATAATTTTTGAATTCTGAACTCCAGGTCTACTCATGCTGAAAATAATGGCCCTTTAATGTTTAAAGGGCTGAGATACTACAGGCCAGCTTGGGGCGGGGGCTGTCACTCTATATTATGGACAGTAGACTTGGTCTCTGAAGTCCAAGTCTGTCATCACTTATATTTAGAGCACACACACCACCAAAGCTGGTCAGTAGTGCAATGGTCTTTTAAACTTTAAAAGGCCTTTATTTTCAGTGCAGTAGACCTGGCCAGCAGCCAGGACTTCCTATTATGTTCCTTTAAAGTTTCAAGTGCCTGTGTGCTGTGGACCGTAAAAGGCTTCCCAACCTGATCCCAGATACTTCTGATCAGATTGGGAATTGGGAAATATCAGAAGAGCCTTTCATAGTTTCAGATATTGCTGATCTGCGTTGGATCAGCAATATTCGATTGCACATCCCTAAAACCTGAGTACACACTTCGCTTCAGATCCCGACCTGTGCATTCTACGTTACAATGAAACCATAATCAACAGAGCTTTGACATTTG
This sequence comes from Gekko japonicus, assembly GCF_001447785.1. Classification (NCBI taxonomy): domain Eukaryota; kingdom Metazoa; phylum Chordata; class Lepidosauria; order Squamata; family Gekkonidae; genus Gekko; species Gekko japonicus. The sequence goes on along the minus strand of NW_015162556.1, from coordinate 62,622 downwards.
AAAAAAACTTTTTAAAAAGAAGTGGTAATCTACTACAGAAACAAGCAATGTTGTAAAATCAAAAGAAGTATTTTGTCATACCTGGTAGTCTGTTCATATTCACACCTTGAGCAGACAGCCCAATTCCCATGTAACTGTAACGGTTGAAAAGAAAAAGGTTTACCTTGTGTTCCATTAAGTTATTACTTCAATCAAAGCAACTCTACTAGAAAATCCACCAAGTTTCTACTAAATTCACTGAGTGACATTACAATCCATTTCCTGAATGGTAGAAATATAGTTTCTGTTTCATTTGGGAACAGGGAAAACAGTAAACCATTACGGTGGCAAGAAGCATAAGTAGCAGCAGCAGTAAGAGGCGGCCAATATAACAAGCAGCTATGTACTTTGGCTCACCAATTGTCCCCGGCTAAACAATAATTTGTATGAGTATTTTACTTGCAGAATCTCATATGCGCAGGTTCAGTTCAGATATGATGCACAATTAAACCATGGTTTTTAAGACTGACTGCATGCCAGCCACTTCACCAACTATAGTTAGACAGGATCCATCAAACCAGGATCACAACTAACATTAACTATCATATCAATCTGATGCCTAAATGGAAACATTCTGGCTTAACTCTGACTAGTTTTCTGAGAGCACCCTCCCAAGCAACAGAGAGAAGGAAATGAAATCAGTATTTGTTTGGACAAACCAAGACTTGAATGACTGTCCACGAGCAAACTCTGTTCTGCAAAGTAACAATTAAAAGAAACTACCATTTTGTGTTATGAACTGAACTGAGCCACTACAGCCAACCATGGTATACAGAGTGGGCAAAAATACTTAAAATAAAAATCTAGAGGGGGGAGGGAGGGAGGGAGTTTTAATAATATCTCAATTATATTAACTGCTCCTTTAGGTTATTTTAAAAAGGGAATGACAATGTAAGCAACAGCACTTTAAACACTTTCAGTCTTAAAGAACTGAATTCTGACACGTCGAGTCTAAGGCTGTTTTCTGTGTAACATCGAAGACCATGGGGGAAGACCTGATATGAAAGGTTAAACATTATACATGGAATTAAGTTGTTTAATTATTGCAGACTTCCTATTGGACCAGAGATTAGCAAGTCATCACACGCATGGAATCAAGAACACAGCATCCCACATCTCTGCAGTTTCATCCACTGAAGCCACAACAATGATCTTTTACTCCTGTTTTATGCTTTCTAATGATGAGCTCTGCAATGCTTTCAATTCCCAAATTACATATATTTGTGACCATACTGACCAAACAGCATGAACAACTGCTTCCCAGAATTTCACAGGAAAACGTTATCATTTTGCAGTGTAAAGGCCATGGGGGCTGCTTGGAGGAAATCCTTTATACAATCTAGATGCAGAAGGTAAAAACCAAATGGTTTGAGACTTGGGATAAGGCAGCTTTGTATAAACTAGTCTCAAACCTCTTCTTTAGCTTCCCCCCAACAAACTTGACCCCAAAACTCATCTTGTGTGATTGGAACAGATGTGTGCAAATGAAGCAGATTTGTATTCATTTGCATACCATTTTGACTGCAAATGAATAGACAGTCTAAAATCGAAAGGGTCTGTTATACAGGCAGAAAACCTGGAAGTGGGTTTGAATGGTGCAGCGAAGCAAGGCAAAGTTTACTTCTGAACATTTTGTTTCATCCAGATATTCCGTTTTCAAGGTTTCTCCTCTACAGTTCTGAACTTCTCGCATTCACTAACTGATTTACTCAAAAACAGATATGAACAAGTTTAACAAAAAGCCGTATTTTGTATCTTTTACAGATGGGTTCATTTTTAGATATGGAAGCTTGTCTGCTTCAGGGATTGCTTTACTTAACTGCCTCGTAGTTCTGCACAAAAGGAACCATTATGGCATAACCTTGACTATCAGTCCTGGACTTTCTCACACACTCTACCCACTGCCAAATAGTTACTTGCCACATAAAATAAATTAATTTTGTTTCTAATCCACTGGTAATGGCCTATATTCTGGAATTCTCACAAACAGAAAATATCTTCCTCGTAATACATTAAAGCTGCTTTTAGACAACTGAGAGCAGTGGTTCCCAAACTTTTTCGGGCCACTCCCTCCTTGATTCCTTAAACACATCCCCAGTGCACTTGCCTACAAAAAGCACTATTCAGAATAGCAATTCACATGACTCACTAAAGATAACAATAAAATTCAAAACTGTAAAAATTAATTGTAAATTTATTCAAAATCCAATTAAAACTTTTTAGTTTAATTTATTTAACAAAATTTATGAATTTGATCCAGTGATACCAGCTTTTCAATGGCTGATAGTTATCTAGCAAGAAATTTAGATACCACATGTAGTAACTACTTCACTGTTCATTAAATTCTTAATGCGATGGATGAGCTTGATGAAATGATACCGGTTTCCCAATATCTGGTCTAAAGTCACTTGGCAGACTCTTAAGTCACACATCCAGTAATCTGAAATTGATTCCTTTGCTTGGAGAGAAGTTAGATGACCACACTAAAACCACGTTCTACCGAATATGATGCTGGAAATACAGCATGGAGGTTCTTAACCACTGTCCATAGTGCTGGATAGCAATCAGAAATTTCCTTCTGTAACCAAAATTCTTGGAACAATTTCTTACCACTTTGGCTTCAGCTCAATGTCTTCCTCCACCACCCCATCTTCCTCAGTATCTGAAAATGGATTTAATCACCCAATCGGGAATTTCCATCAAAAGAAGATCCTCAAATCACTCAGACATATCTTCATGCAGCACATCTGAATGGCCACAAAAAACTTGCAGGTCATCTTCTAGCCTATCTTCTTCTTCTAGCTCTGGCAGGTTCAAAAATTGGTATACCTCATGATGGCCTACATTGTGTTTGAATAGAGTTAACTTTGAAATAAACATGGAAACGACAGATTTGGCCTCAATAAGGTTGACCTTATTTCCTTTCAACTGCAAATTCATTTAATTGAACTTAGCAAATAGTTCTGACCTGATGAATAAGCAATGTCAGGCCTAACCTCTTTGAGCTAATCACTGAGCAAAGCATTCATATCTTCAAAAAACTCCACAACAGTGTCAAAAAGGTTGTAAAAGCATCTCACACAGTTGCCTTTTGACAGCCAATGAACTTCAGTATGAAGCAGCAAATGTTCAAAATCTTCTCTACACAAAGCTCCTGGAATAGTTGATCATTAGAGCATGCTCTTTAATTTTATTGACTACAGTAATGTGTGTAATGACTTCTACGGGACATCACAAAGGGTTTTTACTGGTGATGAATGATACAGTGAATGTTAAAGACATCTGGCACTGTTTTTTTCAAGTAAGAAAGACACTCACATTAGTGACCAGTCACTCATGTTGTTCCATCAGCTGCACAAGCAAGAATGTTGGTAAGCACAATTTCCTTGTTTCTGAAGAACTGCTGAACAACATGAAATACTGACTTCCCTTTAGTATCTGTGGACGGTCAGTAGTTCAGCGGTTCGAGACCCGAGTGCCGCTTGATCGAGTGAGCTCCCATCTCTAGTTCCAGCTCCTGCCAACCTAGCAGTTCGAAAGCAAAAAATTGCAAGTAGATAAATAGGTACCGCTTCAGTGGGAAGGTAACAGCGTTCCGTGCACCTTGGTGTTTAGTCATGCCGGCCACATGACCACGGAAACGTCTTCGGACAGCGTTGGCTCTTCGGCTTTGAAACGGAGATGAGCACCGCAACCCTAAAGTCGGATTCGACTGGCTTTCAAGCAAGGGAACCTTTACCTTTACTTTAAATAACTCTTGAGCCAAACTTTCATCTTTTATAAGGCTTATGGAAGCAAGAAGCAAAGATTCATTGCCTGGCAAAGTTGACTCATCCAGTTGTAACACAAATTCTGTTGTCCTTAGTATGCTGCACAAAGTTATCTTCCACATTTTCAGTCATTTCATGGCTCTCTGTGGTGGTGCTGCTGTGCAACTCCAGAGGCTGCAGCTCTCTTGAGGTTCCTTCTCAGGTCATTCTGTTCCCTGCCCTCAGACACAGATGGCTTCTGTCTCCTTTCTTCTCTTCAGAACTCTTTTCCCTCCGAACTCTCATAAAGTTCCCACTCAGGGACAAAATACATCCCTCCCAACTCCAGTAGAGGGCCAAACCCAAAAGGTTACATAACCTAGAAATATTAATACTGGGTGGCCTGTGACAAAAAAAACACTTACATAGCTAAAAAGCACACTTCATAATCAACAGGTTCAGTAACCGAAAACACAAGAAAATAAATACCACACTCAGTATTGTTATGAAAAGTACTTGCCAGCAAAAACTTGAAAAATAATAAAAGAGACAAAAACACACATGGTGACAACAACTTCTCCAAATGTGGTATACTGATATGACCAGAACTCTGGTGGTATATTTACTAAAAATTCTCATAGCTTCCTCCAGTTTTCAGCACGATGCAGAGGCAGAAACTTGGAAGTGCCATTTACCAGCATCTAGGCTATAGCCTGGTCAATTGTACATAAGTGAACAATGGGTCAAAGGTGCTCATCCCCAGTGCCCCTTTACCTCTTAGAACTCCTAGGTAATCCCACCCCCCACGCCCGGAGGGTAATGCCCACTTTGGGAATCACTGGCTTAGAGGATGTGCATGGTGTCTCTCTAGAGACCTGTCTGACTGACCTTGGGTCAGTCACAAGCTCTGGCACAGCTGTCCTTGAAAGTGTTATCTCAACGTCCGGTACAGCGTTGTGACGGGCAGGCGCGGCAGCGCTTTGCCGAGTCCTTTCGAGCGTCCTAGGAGCCCCCCGGTTCACCTCCAGGAGGGTTAGTAGCAGAGGGCTTGTGGCGGCCCCACCCCGAATTCGGCAATCGGGGGGGTGTCCGCTATTGCCCTGAAGCGGGAGCACAGAACGGAGGAGGCATGGTTCCATGTCTCCACTAGCAACGGCCATCCGAACTTTCAACGTGGTGTAATTTTTATTTTTTTTGTTTCGAGGATTCCTTTTCATGGCACATTGAGGGTCTCGCTCTGTGAACAATGGTAGAAATGGATCTCTAAAACCCCCTCCGTGGATATTCCTTTTTGATGTAAGAAAAGCGGCTGGTGAACATTTACGGGAATCGAGTTTGAAGAGTGCCGAGGGGGTAAGAGACAATTTTTTGTTGGAAGTAGCATCTTCTTTGCTTGGTGAGAACGATAAAAACATTAGAAACTTTTGCCATAGTTGTGTGAAGAAAACTAGAGCGAAAATGGCAGCAGCGTTTGTCTGTGAGAAAATAACTTCGGAGTTTAAGTCGGAATAGTTTCAAAACAGTCTAAGAGAAGAAGTAGGGA
>NW_015162556.1:17165-56875 GCF_001447785.1 Gekko japonicus | reverse complement strand
ATTAGATGTACCTTCATGAAGCAGATTGTTTTTTAAAAAAACTGTACTAGTTGATAGGTAAACAAATAGATTTGGTTATGATAAGTAGGTTGAACGGCAAGAAATAACAGGACGAAATTTGTAGGGGATGAAGAGCTGAATTCTTCAGGTGTTGAAAAACCCTTTTTCGTTTATTTAACATAGATTTTCCTTATACCCAAACTGAATGGAAATAATTGATTTAGCTGATAAATGCTTGAATGAAATATAATCAAGTGTGCAAGTTAACTGGGAACTATGAGGTTAGACTGAGTAAAAAAATAAAGTAGATTGTTCAAGAAAGATAGGTAAATAAATTGGGCTATGGTATTTAGGTTGGGAAATGGAAAGTAAGACCATGATGAATTTTGTAAATTCTGAAGATGTGAATATTCCAAATGATTATTATTTTTAGTATATATTTTCCTTAAATCCGGACTGAATGGATATAAATGATTTAGGTGATAAGTTACTGGATGAAAGGTAATCAAGATCCTGAGTTAAGTAATGTGTAATGGTTTTTGGTAACGTTGAGGACAGAGAGAGTGTATCTAAACCAAAACAAGTGATCAATGTGTTACGGAAAGAAAACAGAGATAGAAATGGTGGAGGTGGGTGATGGTTGATTGTTTGTATACATCATCATCATCATCATCATCTCCTCCTCCTCCTCCTCCTCTTCTATATAATAAAAAGTAAAAAACATTCCTACAAAAATTAGCCACAGTCATGGTGCATCTCTTCTCTATGTGTACAAAGACCAATTCCCTACTCCTCCTCCTCCTCTTCTATATAATAAAAAGTAAAAAACATTCCTACAAAAATTAGCCACAGTCATGGTGCATCTCTTCTCTATGTGTACAAAGACCAATTCCCTAAATACAAAACAGGAGTGTTAGGTTACAAACTTAAAGTCTCTGTTACCACATGGTCAAAGAGAGCCTCCTTCTTGCCCAAACTGGGCAGGAGACTTTCTTCACCAAGAGGCTGGCTAGTCACAATCAAAAAGGGGGTGTCAGGTTCAGCAGCAAGTAAATCTCCACACGTTTTTCCAAGGAAGCGTTATGCTTTATTAGATTACAAAACTGGTACCATATCCACAGGATTATTGTTAGGAATAACCAAGGGGCGGAAACATCCCTACATATAGCAGGATGAGGCAAATGGCTAAGCAAATGAAATTCGAGCATGTGCGTGGGAATTCTCCCGGCAGGAGGATACATAATAAGCGGGAGAGTCTCAGTGCCTCATGAGAGACGGAAGATTCACACCAGCGGTGGAACGCAAGCCCTCCCCCCCCTTCCCTCTGCACCAATTAGGGTTCAAGCAATATCTTCCAAATAAAAGTAGGCCAATCAGTGAAAGGTTGATTTCATTGGTTTCTGGTCATGTCAGAAGAGGACATGATGTGATCTGCAGTTTCACACCACCACCCCCTTCCCACAGGACTTAATTGCTTTGGAATGTTAATGAGGGAAGTCAAGGCCAGAGAGAGAACTTGTTATCTTGCAGGTGCACGGATGTTCAGTCTCCCCAGCATGTCTGTGTGAAACTTAGGAGACTTAGACAACATTTTTTAAACAAGAGAAGGGCACAGCCAGACTGAAGCAGACTTTTAAAGCAAATTCCAATTTGAGTGAACCACAGTTCTTGACACACATGTGCTCCCTTTCACATGTATTATTAGACACATGTGGACTCTCTAACTTGGGTTCAGGACCCTCACATCACCATCCCCTTCCCTCAGGACTTAACTGCTCTGGAATATTAATGAGGGAAGCCAAGGCCAGAGAGGGAACTTTTATCTTTCAGGTGCAAGGATGTTCGTTCTCCCCAGCATGCCTGTGTGAAACTTAGAGGAGACTTAAAGACAACATTTTTTAAACAAGAGCAGGCCACAGCCAGACTGAACCAGACTTTTAAAGCAAACTCCATTTTGAGTGAACCAAAATATTTGTTATTACTGTTACTTTCGTAAATAAAAATAAAGGGAATGAACTAAAGTACTTGACACACACGTGCTCTCTTTCACTTGTATCTTTAGACACATGTGGAGACTCTATCCTGGGTTCAGGAACCTCATGCAGAACTGCAACCAAACTGGAGAATTAAGCTCAGTGTCTGAGGGAAACCTCTTCCTGCTTTCACAGCCTGGCTAGCTTGGAATCAGGGAGAGCAGAACGTGTGATTTAGGGACCGTTACCTGGATAGTGTGCAAGCAAGCTCCAAGTGCCTCTAATAGGCTACCAGTAACCACGAAACAACCAGATCTTTTCCAAAGCAAGGTTTAAAATTTATTGAGGGGAATACAGGGATACAGAAATTGAAAAGGTACCCAAGCATAACAGTGAACTTCCTATGTTCAGAAGGATGTGCATATGAGGAGTTGTATAAGAGGAGAGAAAGAGAGTGTGAAAGAGAGCCAAACCTCTGACTGAGAATTCTGCACCAAGGAATGGTCATGAGGATGTGGGAGAGAGAAAGGTTTTAAGAGAAAGGAGTGAACAGAGAACAAGTTTACCTATCCTCAATATGCTGAGGTGGGTAGAGTAGATTGTCTGTTTAGATGATCCAGGGATTTAGTGTAGGGGACCTTTAGGCTGAACTTCCAAAAGTCCAAAGGAAATAGTAGGAAGGTTTGCTGGTTCCAAAAGAGGAGAGAGGAGTGGGCAGCCTCTGAGCCAGCAGAGGGGTGACTGAGACTGCACAGTTTTGGCTGGCAGAACACAGAGTCATAGGAAACAGCATAATGGAATATCAAAGACATAATTTTAAAGTCCAGGATTTCAGGTTGAGTCCAGGATGAGAATCTGTGGGCTTCCTGATTTCAGTTAAGTTGGTGGGGGGACCTTCCCAATAAGGTAACAAAAGTTGATTGCATCCAGGCAGAGTGGATAAAAGGGCTGGCAAAAATCAGTTCTTGGAAAAATCAGTTCCAATCTCTCTCTTATAATATAACACCATATTTAAATACCTTGACATGTTTTCTTCACACAGAAGGAGGGAAGTATTACCAAGCAGCTATAAGGACTTTTGGGGGTAAAATTAATCCAATGATATTTTATGGCATCTGAGTGTGGGTAGAAGGTATATTTGAGACTATTGATTCCTTCTTATTAAAATTTCTGAGAAAAACAAACGGGTTACCAAAGTGTGTAGCCAGTATAAGGATTTGCAATTCCTTCATTAGAATCAGTAGCTTGGCTGGACGCATTTAGACTCAGGATTAAGATTCTCTTTAACTGGAGTTGTGGGGGGGGATGTATTTTGTCCCTGAGTGGGAGATCTAAACTCCTTTTTAGACTAGGAGAAGATCCCTTCCAGATCAAATGGAAGAGGATGGCCAATCAGAGACTGGAACAACTAGGCTTTACCCCCAGCTTTAGTATTCTCGATGGGGAAGTGAGAAAATTGCATTCCAAAGGGTCAAAAAGCAGTTATTGTTGCTAGATTTCAGAAGAAAAAATCAGCGAGCAAGAAGGGTATGTTCCCTTGCCTATAATGGACTTCAACTTCCAGCTACCTTATCAGCATATTTAAAGTCCACAACGATTCCCCAATATTAAGGTATTTTTTTGACTGCTAGACTGAATGCCATATTAACCCCAGAAATGAAAGATCACTTTTCGGAAGTTCCCTTTTCAGAATGCTGGTGTTTCTGCAATATGAGGAAGATGGGAACCTTGGCTCATCTAGTTATTCAATGTCCCAAATTCAGTGAAGAGAGACAAAGCTGAATTACCCTGATACTTGAGAAGAATGAGTTCACAAATATTCACCAGAGCCTTTCATTTCTTTTACAAGATAAGGACCCATATATCACCAAGTCACTGGCATCCTACCTTTTAGCAACCCAGCTTAAAATTTAAAAGTTTGTGACTGGAGTGAGCTTCCTCCTTTCTTCTCTATGTGTGATTAGCCTTAAGGCTGTGGCCAAAAGAGCTGTATCATTAAAGGGAAGGAAAAGGGCTGAAAGGGTGCAGACTTCTCCCATGCCTGTGGCACGTTGGCAGGAGACATTCAGACAAGATCAGTAAAAACAATCAAGCCCACCCTAGTAATTAGATTTTATATTCAGGAAGACTTGCATCTGATGAAATTACATTGATAGATCTAGGTGGGTGCCCAGCTTCTCAAGCCCCTGTGGCAGTGAATCAGTCTCCCACCCAAGTTTTGGCCACTCATTAGCATAGCCTGAGGAGAGCCTTGACCTTACCTTCTCCAAAGCATGGCATTGCTAACTGCTAAAATGGCTGCCAAAGTGAACTTAGCCAAGATGGAGTCAGAGCAGAAAATACACATCTAGAAAGATGGACCCCCGTAACAGTCTTCCCAGTTAATTTACAATAATTTTTATTGACATAACTACAAGACATAACTTTATTACTTTTGAAAAAGTTATCAATGTCATCTTCAGTTTGTTTTAATCCATCATATAAAATCAATTATGTCGGACTTTTGAACTGGCTAAATTTTATTGGTAAAAGCTTAGTACCCATGACAAGACATGGTAAAATTTGGGTAGAATCTTCTGAATTCCTAGAAAGCTAAAATGAGATTCCACATGATTTTAAAAGATTTTCTAGAACAACGTTAGAAATCATTCCACAAAATTTAGCAGCTCACAAGAAGTTCAACTAGCCCAAATGCAGCATATTATATATGCATTATACAAACCCACCTGACAGTTTGGTATTTCAAAACTTGTAACATAACATGAATTTTGAAGAGAAAAAACAGCCTGATTAGGAGTACCTATAATTCCCCAATGTCCATTAACATCCTATCCTGTCAGACAAACATATATTTTCCTCAACCTAAAAAGTCTAAAAGTTCAGCAACCAAAAATAAAAGTACATCTATGAAATTCTGCATGAAAGCAGTCTAAGGTAAGCAAGTCATTATCAAACTCTCTCATGCAAAAATACATGGAAGAAGAGATTCTCCCTAAGCAGTACATTTCAACACAAAGGCAAGCCAATCCCTCTTCAAACGCAAATTCCAATGAAAAAGAAAAACTAAGAGCCAAAAGTAAACTACTTTTCTACAGTACCTCACATAATGCTGGAAAGATGTGTGTGCTATATGCTAAAAAAGCAGGGACTCGGGCTAGGGTAGTTCTTACCAGATCCTAATCTACTATCTCTGACCCATGTACTATTATAATGGAAAACTGGCACAAATCCATACAGATCAAGCCCTGACATCCAAGTCTACTGTCAAGGCAAAGACAATGCACACACACAAAAAATCAGAATGGCAATCCACTAATTATTCCCTTTTCCCCAAATATTATTCATTGCCACAATAATTACACAGTTCAAAGTACTTTACACCCTTGCCTTGTTTACCATCCCAATAATATTTTTATATAGGTCAGTTATTTCCAGTGGCACACTAGGGCTGGGAGGTAGCAAATGGTACAAGACTATCCAGTGAATCCCAGGCTATGCAAACATAGCTTCTAAGACTGAACTCTTAACACATTACTGTGTTGTCTTCCAGCTCAATACTTTACTACCTAGACTATACACAAATTTTAACTATTTATTATTCATTTATATGATACTTTGCAATCCTTATTCATCCTCATAACTACTTTTGAGGTAAGTTCACATTTTATAGATAGAAAACTGAAGAGATATGAACTTGATCATAACTGAGCTCTTGCAAATTTAATGTGTGCAGGCTGCACTGCACCATATATTATATCCTCCACTTCACATACTTAGCAGTTGGTAGAAAGCTTTCAGTGTATTAATGTTTTGAATGCAGCAGTGTTGTAGACTGGAATGTGTCAAACTTGAATGATAGCAACTATGATTTGAAAGTTCTGTAATGTGCTGAAATTCTAAGAGACAACTTTTGATTTTACCAGAGTGATATCACAGAGAAAGAAATCTTGGGCACATGGTCCCATTTGCTATGCCTGTTTACAAAGATTTGCACAGAATGCATTGCAATCCCATTGAACATGCACAACCCACAAATGAACAGTTCACAGAATGCAAGATTCCATTCTTCACTTCACAATCATTTTAAAGGATACTGATCAGATTAGCCCTAAGAAGTCAAGTCCTCTATCTGAAAGCGAAGCTACAATATCAGTCTGTAGTTATAAAAGTTTTTAACCCAATAACTTGGGTTAAACTTTTAACCACATAATTGTGTCATTAAATTTCTCCCATTGTTAAAAGTACAATACCCTTAGTCTTTTTAGCTTCCAAGAGAATTCAGGCTTGATATGATAAGTGGGTTCTAGACCAAATCAAACCTGAATTCTCTCTAGAAGCTAAAATGACTAAACTGAGGTTATGGTACTTTGGTCGTATCAAGAGAATACAAGACTCACTAAAAAGACAATGGTAGGAAATTAAAGGCAGTAATAAAAGAAGAAGACCCAGTATGAGATGGATTGACTCAACAAAGGAAGCTACAGCCTCCAGTTCACATGACCTGAACAGAATTGTTAAGGAGAGGACATTTTGGAGGTCATTAATTCATAGAGTTGCCATAAGTCAGAAACAACTTGACAGCACATAACATACACACATTGTTATAAGTAGAACATTAAGCATAGATATGTGGCATTCTAGATCAAAGGAAGGCAACTTCTTTGGCCTGAGAAAACACATCTACCTATGAGATGATGTGCTGGAAAACCAAATGGGAAGAGTTATGAGGATTGTACTTAGCAAGTGACACAGGAAGCAAGCCAAGCCCCAGAGGTTTGCCTCAGAGCCAGCTGATGAATACGCAGTTCTGGAAAGCAATAATGGGCATAAGCCATACCTATCATTTTCTCCCATGATTCCAGTAGCTCAGGGGCTTGTCTTAACTGCTTGGGTAGAGAACAAGCCTTGCATGCCAAACAAGACCGTTTGACATACTGCTGCCTTAGATTCTAAATTTCTTTTAGAACATGAAATAAGTACTTAATAATGAAGCCATTATTTCAGCAGAAATCACCAGATGGTACAAATTAGCAGCATTTGAAAAACTGAAGCACTAAAATCTTACCCATCTCTTCCTTTGCTGACAATTTTAACTTCAAAGTAGTATATTCCACAAGCAGCAGGTATGGGATGGGTGGCTCGAACAGAAGCAGCATCTTTTGGAGTTTTACCATGGCCTGCAAAGTACATTGAAATGAAGTTCGGCATTTATTGCATAGTAAAATGAACAAGACAGTGCAATTTTATGTGAAACAGCTAGCAAACATGAAGCTCATAAGACTCTGTCACCTAACACACCAGCTGATTAGAAACCAAAATTTAATTTATTGCTAACACATTCCCAGTGACAAAAATTCACTTCACATGTAATACAGTTTCAGAGTTATTTGGCTACTCAAGTGAGGCATTTAATAACCAAGTTTAACTTATCATTACATACGCTTAAATTATCTGTTTAAAGAACTCTAAGTACTTAGTTACTGCCAGCTAACCCACATACCAGTATTTATTTATTTATTCACATTTATATTCCGCCCTCCCCGTGAACGGGCTCAGGGCAGTTCATGTTAAGGCCTTGCGGCATTAACAACAAAATAGTAATACTAATATTTGATTAAAACAACATTTAAAACAATTTACATAAGTTTTGTATGATCCCAAATACTGGCATTGCTGAAATCCAAGGCTGTATAGTCTGGGCTGTATAGTATGGTATCTTCACTGTGGGGGGGGGCGAGCTTTTTCCTGGCTAGCCGCCACCTCACCCAAAGGCCTGAAAGAACAGCTCCATTTTGCAGGCCCTGTGGAATGGTAGTAGATCCCGCAGGGCCCTGATCTTTAACTGTCTACATTTTGCATCAACAATGCATTATCCTCTGTCAGGTATCACATCAATGAGGTTACTTATCAGGTATCCCGGCAAATCTCTTCATATTCTAGTTGAACATGTTTTGCTTAAAGCAGCAATGCTCCACAGAATCAGGAAGCTAAAACCTCACAGAATTGCTACAATTACAGAATAAAAACATCTAAACCATTAACAAAAGAAAAAAAGTGCTGTTACTATACATTAAGGTGAATAATTATGTTTCCCAAACTAGTAAATTATCTAGATTATTCCCAAGGTACTTGCAGACATAGGACTTGTTTTGGCAGGTGGATACCCACATAAAGCAAACTGCGTGAAGCAGTTTCAGCAGGTAGCCGTGTTGGTCTGCAAGATTTCGGGGGTCTGAGCTTTCGAGAGTCAGTGTGGTGTAGTGGGGTTAAGAGCAGTGGACTCAAATCTAGATAACAGGGCTTGATTCCCTGTTCCTCCACATGAAGCCTGCTCGGTGACCTTCGGCAAGTCACAATTCTCTTAAAACTCTCTCAGCCCCACCAGCCTCACAAGGTATAGATTAGCCACATATAGATAGGGACTCTGGGGCAAGTGATGCTCTGTCATCTTGGTGCTTGAGGGGGTCAACAGTGGGAGGGCTTCTAATGTCCTGGCTCCACTGGTGGATCTCCTGATGGCACTGGTATTTCTGGCCACTGTGTGATACAGAGTGTTGGACTGGATGGGCCTTTGGCCTGATCCAACATTGGCATCTCTTATGTTCTTATGTTCTTAAGGTGTATGCTGTGGGGAGAGGAAGAGAAAGATCATTGTAAGCTGCTTTGAAATTCCTTAGAGTAAAGAAAAGCAGGGTATAAAAACCTACCCTCCTTCTTGTTCAAAGCTTCCTTCATCAGCCATCTGACAAAGGAAACTGACTCACAAAAGCTCATACCCCAAAAAATCTTGTTGGTCTCCAGGGTGTATTGCACTGGAATCTAGCTGCATAAAGCAGCAGCATTTTACTCAGATTTTGAACATTTGAGTTGATTCCTACATTTGCACATAGTTCCAAAATTGGACCGGTGCACCAGCTTAGGTAATTTCAGAACACAGTATGGGTAACCAGTTTATTCTAATTAAGGCTGCTAAATAACCAAGCCAGTGTGTGAGCAACAAAGAACACATCTGTAATCAAAATCTATTATAAATTTGAGGCCTCACTATCCCTTCATACAAAGTGTTTTCAGACATAAGGAACCATTGTGGTTGTTCTCCTGAGACACTGAATCCAAACTACAATGTAACATCTGACTAAAGTTGTAAAGTTTCCAGGAAATCTGAAAACTCTTTAGGGGAAACAATGTTTTGATTCAGTTAATTACTCTCAGCATTCCACAATTAAGGATATATCTGCCCATCAATCTGCAATTTTAATATATTTTCTTCACTATGCTTTCCCCTGGAATTAAACCCAAACAAATGGGAACCATATAAACTAAGCTTGTTGTTCCTGTTTGGTCCTTGAATCTGTTAAGCATCTTAATTATGCTGTATGCTAATTTACTGCTCACCCTCTACCTATATGTAAAAGTAAATTATATGTATGGACTGGTAATTTCCATTTCATTGTATCTAAAGAAGTGTGCATGCACACAAAAGCTTATATCTTGAATAAAACTCTGTTGGTCTTAAAGGTGCCACTGGAACGTCATTGATCCTTCTTTGTCACGCTTTTCTCCCCACCTTCGATGTCATCCTCCCCTCCCAAACTGTGTGGCTCTCATGGCTCAGGCTGCTCCTTCTCCACCTGCCAACCCCAGCATTGTGACCTCAGCACCAGGGGAATGACAACTCCTGCGCCCCCTCCCCTGCTCAACCCCTGAGTTGTCACAGGGGAGGGGGAACAACTTCAAAAGAATTTCAAGGTTTCAGGGGAGGGAGGGTGTGACACAGACTTCCCTTCCTCCCTGACAGGCTGGCTGCCTCAGCAGCCCCTTCACCCATCCACCCACATCCAGTGCCATTCCCCTGAGCCACCCTCCACAAACTTTTCCCTCAGCTGCCGACAGTGAGGAGATGGTAGGGGAGGTAGGCAAATGTGTGAGATCTGATCTCACCAGCATCTAGCACTATCAGGAATCAAATCCCATTTACGGGGAGGGCGGTATATAAATCAAATAAATAAATAAATAATAAAATAAATCCAACATAAAAGAGCTGGCACAAGATTTCACGGAATATTTAGCTCTAGATTTGTGTACCGTATGCATATGTCACAAATAACTATACCTACACGAGTAACATTGCCCTACGTGGAGTGCACTTTTTATGTCTTTTTTAAAAAACATGTTGCTTGAGGGGTATATGATGATAATTTTGCATAAATGGACAGTAGTAGTGGATTAACATCTACAGTAAAACCTAGTCTAAAACAAGAAGTTTAAAAGCCAACCAATCAATGTAGCAACTCTTGTTTCATAACAAAGCTTAAATTTAGCTTTGTTTTTAAAAGTGCAAGTATACAATAACTGAAGTAAGTGGACCACCATTTTGGTTTATTATTATGAACTGAAGCTTTTACTCTGCAATCATTAACTGAATATTTTGGTTTGATTTAGTGGAAAACCTTGTGGAAGTATAATGGCAGATATAAGATTTCCAGAAATGTTGATGTCACAGTGGGGAAACATAAAGCAGGGGAAATATACGCAATACTTACAATGCCATCTTAAGCAGTTACATCTTCTAAGACACCTACTGACTTCATGGCCTTAGAAGGGTGTAACTCTGCTTATGAACTCTGCTTATGAACTCTGCTTACAATGGCATCTATTGCATTATCAAATCTAAACTTATTTTACTATTTCAACGTTAACCTAACCAATTACATTTTAGCACACAAAATTTCAGTGTTATGGCATATTTATGTAATTTAAAAGTATAAACAGCTTTGTTTTCTATAAGAAAAACTACAACTATGACCAATATTGAGGAGAGAGCTGCATGTATATATTTCAACATGCTAACTGTGGACAACATATTCTCAAAAATCTGCTGTATGTTATGTATTTCTACAATATACACAAGAATTAATCTCTAATGCTGCAGATCATCTTACATAAAAATATTTAATAAAACCTTGTCTTTAAAAGTATTTCGCTTATTCCAGGGGGGGGGGAGATTCGTTTCATTTTTTCAACAGTGCTCCCCAAAATTTAAGTGTTTTGTGCTGAAAAAAATATTCTTTAAAAACATATAAGGGAGGGGGCTTTGTTTAGAAATATGGTTCCCTCAGACCTCCATATACCTAGGCTACAATTTAAGATCAAGGTATTAAAGCTGTATGTCTATACAACCCAGTCTAAAGGTAAAAATAGTATCTGAAATGTTTCTTTACTTCCAAAACTGATTGCATCTGATGATTTGTAACAGTCTAAGACTCTGATGAACTTTATAAATATAATGCTTCTTTTATTTTTTTAAAAATTTTTATTGAAAAGTTTTCTTTTTAAACAGATCAAACAGCAAATATAATAGTAAAGTTGTCAACTGTAAACAAAGCGAGAGCCATATAATCAGAAGTGCAGCAAACTAACGCAGTATACTCGGTACATCATTTCATTTCAGAGTTCAAAAATTAATTCATAGAAGCATGTGTCATTTCAGACCAATAACAAAAGGGGTTTAGAAGCGCAGCCATTCTATGTATTGGGGATTGTAAGGGATTATGTCATGTTCTACCATGTATTGAATGAATGAAAACCATGTTTTGACAAAGGTAGTGTGTATGGTTGTGGATTTGCGTGACCTATCCGTGTACGTTTCTGCGATCCTATCCATCACAAAATGGTCCCAACACTTCTGTCTCCATGTTTTGATGTCTAGTGGGTCTGGGGCTTTCCAAACAGCCGCCACGGTTAATCTTGCGGTGGCCAATAGAATTGAAGTAAGAGTTGACATGTTTATGTTCTGGGTTTCTCCGTCTTCTAGTTGTAATAAGATTACTGTTGGGTCTAGAGGGAGTTTTTGAGAAGTGATTGCGGTGATTTCCTCTATCACTTGCTTCCAAAAAGACTGTATTTTCGGACATTCCCACCAGCAGTGGAAGAAATCACTGACCGCCCTGCATCCTTTCCAGCAGAGATGATTGTTGGTGGGTTGCATATGTTGTAATCTCTTCGGGGAGAAGTACCGTCTCATTTGGAGTTTAAAAAATTGTAGCCTCATAGAGAATATTCTTGATTTGCCAGCTTGTGAGTTCCATATCTTTGTCCATTGTTGGGTAGATATTTCCCTTTGAAGGTCCTTGTTCCAGGCGGTCCTGTTAGACATAGATTTGTCATATTCCTTTTCCAGCAACTATTTGTATATAAGTGATAAAACACCTTTCGTTTTGTCAGGTGTTTTTTCTAGGATATGTTTGAATATTGTTTTAGGCCTGGAAAATGATCCTTGCTCCTTTGCCCAGTCAATGAGACTCTTGAGTTGATATAGTTTTAGCCAGGAGATTTTCAATTGGAATAGTTTTTCAAAATAAGATTTTGGGTGGAGGTGTCCTTTCGGGGCGATATCTTGTAGTCTGCGGAGTCCAGCATTCGTCCATGGTTCAAACGCGGCTGGTTCGTGCCCTGGAGTGAACCAAGGTTGGTTGGTGAAAGTAGACAGGGGAGATATCTTCGGTGCCAATATGTCAATCAATCACGTTTATTACAGTCATAGACCAGTATAGTAGAAGACAAGTAAGTACAGTTAAGAGAGCAGTAAAATTATAAAATATAATGGCATCTAAAATTATAAATAAGGATCTAAATCTTTAAAATACAGAAATAATAAAGTCAAAATTATGATCAAAAGTTAGGTTTAGGCGTATCTGAACTTTATCTCTTAGTTTGGTATGCCAACCAACCAAATTTGGCAACCATCCTAGTCAGCTTTTGATTATCTCCTGCCAGCATAATTGACAAAAGTATCCTTCTATGTTCCTGTGCATATCCCAGATCCTTAACATGGCATTTAAGAAAGCGTTATCAGCTATGGTCTTAGGCCGATTTGCTTTAGGCATCCATATCGTATCTGAAAGTGAGAAAGGACGTACATAGGCTTGCTCACTGTGGCACCAACTTGTAGCTTGATCATTCTGAAGCATTTTTATTATGTTTGTCAGCATTGTCGCGTGTTGGTATCTGCGAAGTGAGGGAATTCCCAGGCCTCTCAGGGAGCTTGGTCTGGTGAGATGTCTGTGGTCTACTCTTGATTTTGTTGAGTTCCACAAGAAATTTGCCAGTGTACATTGCCATTTGATAAATTCCTTATCTCCGATATGTATAGGGATTGTCCTAAAAAGAAACAGAAAGCAGGGAAAAATAAAACTTTGTATCAGTTGCAGCCTGTCTGATAAGGAGAGCCGATTTTCATTCCAGTCCCGTATTTTTTCTTCGATACCCTTGTGCGTCCTATGGAAATTATATTCCATAATTCTGTATATATTTATTGGTATGTAAATGCCAAGGTGTCTCCACTCTGAGGTTATCCATTTGTAAGTAAATCTTTCTTACAAGGCTAATCTGGTCTTCTTTGGGATCATTATTGGGTATATTTCAGATTTGTTTGTGTTTAGCCTTAATCCCGAGACCTTTCCAAACCTGGAGATGATATCCGCGATGGCTGGCAAGGATGATGATAGATCAGAGACGTACAAAGCCATGTCATCGGCATACATCATCATCTTATGTTCCTTTCCATCTATTGTAACTCCTTTGAAGGTCTTGTTGCTACGGAGGTCATCTGCCAGGGGCTCTATGGTGAGCGCAAATATGAGTGGCGAGAGTGGGCAGCCTTGCCTTGTTCCTCTTGTGGGCGAGAAGAAAGCCGAATTTACATTATTGACCCTCACCCTAGATCGAGGGTTTTTATAAATCACTCTTAATGCCGTTAAGAAGTTTGCACCGAACCCCATGCGCTGTAACAGTATTAGTAGGTATGAGATTTCGATGGAATCGAAGGCCTTCTCAAAATCTAAGGCCAGGATCAGGGATTCTTCCTTGGAGCACCTGCCTTTTAAGATCACATTCAGGGACCCTCGTATATTTTCTGTGATCTGTCTGTTTGGGATAAATCCCGTCTGGTCGGTGTTGATTATATCAGGAGCCACATTTTTAAGACGGTTTGCCAGTATTGTTGAAAAAAGCTTGAAATCGTTGTTTATCAGTGCAATGGGGCGATAGGACGCTGGATCTGATGGGTCTTTGTTCTTCTTGGGAATGACTGTGATTGAGGATTCTGACCAGGATGGTGGTAGGATTCCATCTTTCAGGGCCGAGTTGAATAGTGCTAATAAAGGGTCTGTCAAAGGGGTCAAACAAGGCTGCCTACTTGCTCCCTCCCTGTTCAACTTGTGCCCTTAGGGTGGAATTCGCCCAGCCATCAATTGAGGAAAGAGCATGGCAGCTGGCATTCACACTGTTTACCAACAAAGAAAGTAGAGGGGTTCCCACTAGTGGACCAGGCTTCGCGCACCTGATTCAGAGGGACACTCACAGAAGTGACAGAACTAAGTTAATTCGATCCAAATTAGAATCTCTGAACATTGGTAGTGCCCCCCCACAGCAAAACGAGGCCCTTAAGCTCATAAAAACTAAATTAAGGGAAGTGGACCTCAGCAGTACATTGTGTAGAGCCCGGCGTACATGCTCGGGTCTAGCCCTTGGCGTTCCACCGCCGTCGGTGATTCCTACTTATTGCTACACTCTCAAAAGTTCAGCACTTCGCAGAGCCTTTACGCTGGCTAGACTGAATACGTTTCCGTCGAATGTAGTCTTGGGCCGCTTTTAGGGCATCCCGTTCTCTGAACGGCTGTGCGACTGTAGCCTAGGTAAGGTGGAGACAATGGATCACATAGTGCTAGCTTGCCCCAACTGGAAGATGGAGAGGCAGAAGTATATTATACCTATCTTGATAAAAGAAAATCTCTCCTCCCTTCCCTGGTCAATTTCTGTTCTTTTATCTGACAGAGCTGATTCAGTCACCAAAGCAGTGGCCATGTTTTTGGCCCTGGTAGCAAAAAAAAAAAAGGAACAAGGTGGGGAAAGTTCAAACTGTTCTGATTTGATGTAGCGGGTACCAGTTGGAAGAATTATCTCATGTGGTTTGACGATTTTAGCCAGTGTAACACACTCATATTGAGATAACGTACCCTATTGTCCATGTATGAGCTTTTTAAATAGTGTTGATGTTTTACTTGTTGTTTTTATTGCATAAATGTGTGTACATGTGCTTAAGACTAGTGTGTACGTGTGCTTAAGACTACTGGTCATGCAAGCCTATATATATATATATATACGTTTTGTATAGTTTAGCCCGGAGGCCATCAATACCCGGAGCTTTATTGGATTTTGTTTGTTTGATCGTATCTATCACTTCCTTTCGCGTTATAGGGAAATCTAGTGCCAATGTTTGGGCTGCAGATAATGATTTTGGAGGAGCTAGTGGGTCTAGATAGGCGTTGATTGAGCTTATAGTCAGATCCAATGACTTATAAAGATGATCATACAATTTTGCAAAAACGTCTGCTATTTTCCTCGATGTAGTATAATTTTCTCCCTGTGGAGATTTAATAGAGCCAATGACCGCTTTTTTTTTATCTTTCACCCTCCACGCCAGAAGTTTCACATTTTTTGACGATTTATGCCAGAATTTTTGTTTAAGGATCAACAGGTTCCTCTTGACTGAATTAATTTCCAGAGAATCAATAATTTTCCGTTCCGCTTGTAGTTTGAGATATGTTGAGTTTTGTCCTGTTCTTTTATGTTCCTGCTCCAATTTGGTAATTCTATCCTCTCAGGACTGCCTTCAGCGCATCCCACTGTATTGCTGGATTTGTTTCAGTATCTTTGGGTATTTCCAAATAGTTTAAGATTTCTTTGTTCAGTTTTTCTGTAACTGACGTTCTTGATAGGATGGATGCATCCATGGACAACTGTCTGTCCGTTTTCTCTTCCATCAGGTTTTGGAGATGGCAGTCCAACCACGCATGGTCAGACAAATGACGCGGACCGATGCTTGCGGAGTGCAGAGAAGACTTACGTGACGAAGATATCAGTATATAGTCAATCCGAGTAAACACCTTGTACCTGGCAGAAAAGTAAGAAATATCTCGTTCTTGAGGGTGCTTTGCTCTCCAGGTGTCCGTAAGTTGAAAGGAGTCTAGGAGCTTTGCGAGTTTGGTCAGAGAATGTTGTTGATGTTGTTTCCTAGGTGTAGTGTATGGCCTATCTTTCTCTGAGTCAGCTATGTAATTGAAGTCTCCCCCTATTATCAAACGACCTTCCTTAAAGTTTTGAAGTTTAGAGAGAGTGGTGTTAAGGAAGGTTATCTGGTCGTCATTAGGGGCATAAATGGAGGCAAAAGACCAGGGTTTACCTTCTATGGAGCCTTTTAGAAAAATATATCTGCCCATGGGGTCGGCCATTTTTTCTTTAAGAACAAAATTTACTCTCTTGGCAAAAATTATGGCCATCCCTCGTGACTTTGAGGACCCCGCTGCCATATATTGTTGTGGGAACAAGTTAGATTTCAGTATTGGATGAGTTGTGGAGCGGAGGTGCGTTTCTTGAAGAAGCAGGATTGCCGGGGAGATGTGTTTTATGCAGGCCTTTTTTTGTAGAAAAATCCCAGCAGGAACTCATTAACATAATAGGCCACTAGCAGGAACTTCTTTGCATGTTAGGCCACACACCCCTAATGTAGCCAATTCTAATGTGTTTCTGCTGTTGGGTGTGGCCTATTATGCTAATGAGTTCCTGCTGGGTGTGGCCAACTCAGGAGCCAGCCGGAACTCCGTTCCTATGCGTTCCTGCCCAAAAATAGCCCTGGTTTTATGTATTGTGCCACTCCTTTTTTTTTAAATAAATATTTTAATTGATTTTTTTCCATAACAAACAAAAAAGTGCTCAATAATATAAATTTAAGTA
The DNA here is from genome assembly GCF_001447785.1 of Gekko japonicus. Taxonomy (NCBI): domain Eukaryota; kingdom Metazoa; phylum Chordata; class Lepidosauria; order Squamata; family Gekkonidae; genus Gekko; species Gekko japonicus. The sequence continues at coordinate 40,109 of NW_015162556.1, read as the reverse complement.
GACGAGCATACAGCCATCTTTCCTTCCAAACTCAACAAAGACGTTTTCTTCCTAACCCTTCAGATTTAATTTCCACTTATACAGTTTACTCCAATTTTTTTCAAAAACGATTCATCTTTCCCTTTTAATATACAAGATAATTTGTCCATTTCTGCGACATCTAATAATTTGCGTATAACCTCTATCTTATCTGGAACTTTATCAGTTTTCCAGTACTTACCGTACAATATTCTGGCTGCCGTTACACATTGTATCATCAAGTTCTTTTCTGTTCTTCCATATACCGCCGGAATCATATTAAGTAGAAACAATTCTGGTTTTACTGGAATTGCAACATCCATAATTTCTTTTAACATTTTACCAATCATCCCCCAATATTCTTTAGCTTTACTACATGCCCACCACATATGGAAATATGTGCCTACATTATGTCTGCACTTCCAACATACATTAGAAGTTACCATGGAGTATTTTGCTACTCTAGACGGGTGCAGGTACCATCTATGTGCAGCCTTATAGATATTTTCTTTGAACGAAATCGCTCTTGTAATTTTCATATTTGTGTCCCATATCTTCAGCCATTTGTCGATCTCTATATTGTAGCCTAGATCTTTATTCCAGCTCGTCATACTAGACCTCACCGTCTCCTCTTGCATTTTAGTGTCTAGCAGGTTTCTATATAGATTTTTAATAAGCTGTTCTTCCGAATTGATCCAAACTTTATCAATCTCGTATTACCACAGATCCCTTCCTTCTGGTCTTCTTTATACCTAGATTGTAGTTGCATTATTTGAAACCAAGACAGTTCTATATTTTGTAGTTTCAAACTTGCTATTGATTTTAAGTTGTTTTTACTATCTAATAAGTCATCATAGCACCATCTTTTTTCCTGTGTATACAAAGTTGGCTTCACAAAGGCTTCTATAGGCGATACCCATCTTGGTATTTTAACATAGTAATGTTGTTTAATTTCCCTCCAAATCTTTAATAACGACCCCCTTACATAATGTTGTTCAAAGTATTTCTTTTCTTTGTTGTACCAGATAGTGGCGTGCCACCCCATAGGGAGATCGTGTCCCTCTAACTTCAATAATCTGTTATTTGGAAGCAACACCCACTCTCTTATCCAGACCATAGCTATGGCCTTATAATATAAATACCAGTCTGGTAGACCGAAACCTCCCTTCTCTTTCCTGTCTTGCATCACCTTTAATTTAAGTCTCGGCTTCTTCGATTGCCATATAAAAGATGAGACCATTTTCCCTAGGTTCCTGAAAAACTTCTGGTTCTTAATAATAGGTAACGTTTGAAATAAAAACAACAGTTTAGGAAGAATACTCATTTTGATCGTAGCAATTCTACCTAACAGTGATAATTGTAATCCTTTCCAGATTTCCCAATCTTTTTTAATTTCCAACAAGATTTTTTTATAATTATCCTCAAACAGTAAACTGCATTTATTTGTCAATCAAACCCCTAAATATTTAATTCTTACTTATTACAAATCCTGACTTTCTTTGTACTAACTCATTCATTTCTTTTGTGCAATTTTTTGTTAATATTTTAGACTTTTGGAAATTTATCCTTAACCCTGCCACATGCCCATATTGTTGTAAAATACGCAAAAGCTGATCTATTGAGTTTAGGGGTTCTAAAATAAATACTAAATCGTCAGCATATGCTTAGAGTTTAAATTGCTCTCCTTTAACATTTAATCCTTTAATTAAAGGGTCAGATCTCACCATATCGTTAAGTATTTCTATTGCGAAGATAAATAATAAGGGTGACAGGGGGCAGCCCTGCCTTGTTCCCTTCTGTATTTGGAATTTTGTTGTTGTGTCACCATTAAATGTTACTTTCGCCTCCTGTTGTTGATAAATTGTTCGTATCATTTGATAAAAGACCTCCCCACATTCTGAGTGTATTAACTGTCTCATTATAAATTCCCAACTAACGTTGTCAAACGCTTTCTCAGCGTCGAGAAATAAAAGTGCCATCTGTTTTTTGGGGTGGGCTTCGTAAAATTCTAACACATTTAGAATCGTCCTCACATTATTTCTCAAATATCTATGTGGTAGAAACCCTGCTTGATCATTGTGTATTGTTTGCTATAGCACTCTTTAGTCTATTCACTAGGATTGTAGCATAGATTTTATAATCTGTGTTGAGAAGCGATATAGGTCTATAGTTTTTTATTTGCGTTAAATCGGTATCCTGCTTGGGAATTAGCATAATTAGAGCTTCTTTCCAAGAGTTCGGTATTAATTTTTTTTCAACTATATTTTGAATTGTCAGTTCCAATGGAATATCAATTTGACTCTCAAATGTCCAGTAAAACTCTGTCGGCAGCCCATCTGTCCCTGGTGTTTTCCTTATCTTTAGCTTCTTGATAACTTCAGTTATTTCACACATTGTGATTGGATGGTTTAACGTCTTTTTTTGTTCTTCTGTAAAATTTTTCCTGTTTTATTTATTCAAGAAGAGGTCAATGTCTTGCAAATTTTGTTCTTTTTGCTCCTATAAATCTTTATAGAATTTCCCTACCTTTTAAGATCTTCTATGCTAAAGCAAATTCTCCCTTGATCATCTCTTAGCGATTTTATCATTTTCCTCTCATCTCTTCTCAACCGATAGGATAGACACCTAGTTGGCTTGTTCGCCTTTTCAAAATAATACTGCCTTGCATGGTTTAGTTTTGTAGCCATTTCTTGTGTTAGCAAACAATTTAACTAGTGTTGTAAATTCATTATTTTAACTCTTGTTTGAACTGTGGATCTTTCTTCAAATCGGTTTCTTCTTTTTTAATCAACCCCACTATTCGTTTATATTTTTCCTGCTTCTGCTTCTTTATCCAAATTTCTTGCCTAATTAATCTACCTCTTACAAAGGCTTTAAAAGCATCCCATACCACATCAATATTTGTTTCAGGTATTAAGTTTTGTTTTAAAAAGTTCCCAAATTCTTCTTTACACTCTTTAACAAATTCTTGGTTGTTTAACATCCATGTCTTCATCGTCCATCTTGTTGCTTTGGGAGCATCACACACTTCCAACATCACTGGATTATGATCCGCGAATGTTGTTGGTAAAATCTCCGTTTCTATCACTTCTGATAAGATTGAGCTTGAGGCCCAAATCATATCAATCCTGGACCAGGATTTATGACGAGGCGAAAAGAATGTAAAGTCCTTCTTACTCCCATTCCTTACTCTCCAGATGTCCACAAGATTTAATTCCTTTGCCAATAATAGAAAAGCTTGTGGTAGTTCGTTAGACTTAGTTGTTTTCGATCCTTGACTCTTTCTATCCTCCTTTAGATTGAATACTGCATTAAAATCACCAATTATGTAGATCTCATCTGCTATAAAGTTAGGTATTCTATTTCGCAACTTTTGGTAGAATTTCTCTTGTCCTTGGTTAGGTGCATAAATATTTACTATTAACGCTAGTCTATTTTGCCTTTTAATTTTAACAATCAAAATTCTACCATCCTCTGACTCAAACATTAATTCCGGTTGGAGATACGATTTAACATAGGTAGCGACCCCTCTTTTCTTACATATATCTGCTGACACAAACTTTTGCCCTAGTCTTTTAAATTCTAAAAATTTCTTATGTTCTTTTTTAATATGAGTCTCTTGAATACAGAGTACATCTGTTTTGAGTTTATTGGCTTGATAAAAGATCTTTCTTCTTTTTTGTGGTATGTTAAGACCATTAACATTTATCGATACTATTCTAATTTTCTTTTTGTCCATTCTGTTTAGTCTTGAGTTCCTCTTCCTTCCTCTGTTGTAGTTTTATAGTTACTGGTGAAGATGTGTATTTTCTGTACTTTCCTTTTTTGATTCTCCCAGCTTTCTTTTTCGCCATTGCTTGTGTTTCATCTTGCGAGTCCTCTTCCCATGTGCTCCCAGTTCCTGACCATATTTTTTTAGAAAGTCCTCCTGCTTCATTATTGAGTTTAGTCTATGACTTTTCCCCTTATACATGAATGCTAATCCTTCCGGGACCAACCATCTATATATAATATCATTCTTTTTCAACACTTTCACCAACATTTGATATTCTTGTCTTCTCTCTCTTATACGCCAAGGAATCTCTCTTAATATCCTAATTTCATTTCCCTGTACAATAATCGGTGTTGTTCTTGATGATTCCAAAATTTTGTCACGTATTGTTCTTTTGTAAAATCTAATGTGAACCTCTCTGGGCACCCTATTTTTTTTGGCATACGCCGAGTTTCTTCTGTACGCCAACTCAATCTCCTGTGTCAAATCTGTCTCCGGAGTTCCTAATAACCCCGCTAGGGCTGTTACTACAATATCTTTAAAATTTTCCGGTATATTTTGCAGTCTCAGTAAGTAAGCTGCTTTCTCAAATTCCAGGGACATAAGAGATTCTTCTATAGAGTCACATTTAGTCTTAAGTTCCTGAACCTGTTGGTCTACTACTTCCACTTTCCCATCTAACACATTGTTTACTTGACTTAATTTAGCAATTTCTTGTTTATTCTCTAGTATCTGGCTTCTAAATTCTTCCATTTGCGTAGCTATATGTTGCGTAAAAGAATCCAGTTTGTTTTGTAAAGGTTCTATTGCTTTTGCAATGAGATCTGGTAACATATTCTGCATTGCTGTGCTCATCGCTTGAGCTATACTTTCGTTTATTTGAGAATTTAATTCTTTCATCTGTGTTAAGTTTGCCGCTACCGCTTTAATTTGGCCAGGTGATGGCGCTGAGGTTTTCCTCACACCACTTGCCATTATTATAGTTACAAGCTTTACTCCTATGTCCTATTATTTCTCTTTTCAATGTTTATCCTTCCCCAGTCACTATCAAATATTTCTTTCAATTGCAATCCTCTACTCAGTTACTTTCAGTTGTTACTATATTACAGACCAAACTAAACTATACTAATGGTAGTATATCTTTCTTTCCACCCCACCAATTCTTTCCGAAGCTCCTAGTACTTAAATATCTAATACTCACTACTTCCCCATTCCAACTATAGAACTAAACCACAATGCTCGTCTTTCATTTACACCATCTAATCCCCTACACACCCACACCTTTTCATTTACCCCACCACAAACAACCAAAATATAACGTTCTAACACTATACGATGACGCCGTCATTCTTTGTTTCTTTCTGTTCCTACTTCCTCTATTTTTTTATTCTTCCAGCTTCTAGGTTTTTTTTTCCAGTTTCAGCGTTCGCTCGCTGCTACGGCACGCTGTTCAGACTCTACCAATCGATTAACCGATAGTCCGATAGCCCCAATATCCTTATGGAACAAAGTTACAATCTCTCTGTAACGTTTCCACCACAACAGCACTCTGCTTTTGCCGCACCAAAAATTCTGCTGATGGCTCTTTCTCAAGATCTCCCAGCCTCTTCTCGTTAGTGCCGACACGACTCCAGCCGCTTACAAGATCTCACTTCTCTTTTCAACACTTGATTCTTCTGGCCTGAGATTGTTAGTTTCTCTCTGCATCTGTTTCTCCGCCGCACAAACTCCTCTTCTCCCGGGAAAACTCACTAGAATATTCCAACCAAGCTGTAAGTTTCTCTGTTTCTATAATACAGTTCAGGGCTGGTATCTGCTGGTGCTCCTCCTCGGTCCTCCGGTCTCAGCTATGGGCTTCAAGCACGCTTGTACCTTCTTGTCTTGACTATCTGCTTCGGCGATGATTCTTGGGTCGGAAAATGAGCCGCCGCCCGTCTTCTTCCCAGAACTGGAAACGCCATGCACAAGCCTCCCTCCAGGAGAGCTTGGAGAGAATTAGTAACAACTAAAATCGCTCTTAGATTAGCCAAGAATATAGCTCGGGCACGGAGCTGGGCTCAGTGCCGTCCATTGTCGCTAGGACCAGAACCGGATCTCTGCAAGAATCCTCCCATTCTTTTTTTCTTGACTATGTTGTTCATTCCTCTTATGTTAATCGAGTTGATCTTGAGAGTAGACATTGTACTGTGTCTTTGAAGTGTTGGTCTGTATGAGTATGTTGTTCTGAATTGACCCTTAGGATATGAGTGTGTTCTGGTTGTGTTGTACTAAGTGTCTACAGGTCTGCTAAATATAATGCTTCTAATGCACAATACGTCCTGTATCCAACCATGCAGTTCAGAAGGCTGAATGACACCTCTGTCTTCAGAGGAGAGAAAGCTGAATTCTGCCAACTGCAGCATCCCACTGCAGACACTCCCAACTTTATCCTTATGCTGATCCTGAAAGTCCACTGATCCCCAAGAACATCGTTTTGGTGAACAGCAGTGGGGAGAAGAAACAGAAAGGTCCTGTTCCTCAGCATCAGCTCCACAAGTGGATCTTGTTGGATACAGTTCTGTGTGATCGGGACAATGATTTCAAACTTAATTTCTTAAATCCCAAGTGAAAGATCTAGAACAATTCTTCAGCACTGAAGGAACACAGTGTCAAGCATTTTAAATAATGGTTGTAAGAAAATACATATGCTTAAGAGCCATCTTGCCCTGATAGACAGAGGGAGGGCAGAACACTATCCACCATCATATGGCTCAAGCACTCATACCTTAACTGCCATTTAAGAATCATTGGCTATTTAAGATCCATCTTGCTTTGAAGGGAGAAAATAGAAAAGCCTGACAGATAACCTGATTGAAGAGAGCCACACAAAGAGTCGGTGAGACCCTATACTTAAAGTTTTCAATTAGCCTGCTACAAGTATGAAAGGCTAATAACCAAAAAAGGGAGAGGGAATGGGCCCTAGTTCAAAATATATATTCTTAGTGTTTTATCGTACAATCCATTTAGAGGATTCATACACACAATAAAAATATGATTACAGCCATAAGATAATATAATTACATTTTGTACATGACAGAGCGTGTATTAAAAAAATGCATTGCAGGAATTGTTTGGAGAAGCATTCTTATATTTTCCAAGAACTGTATACCCCCCAAAGGAAATATTCTTGCAGTAAACCAGCTGTCACCTTGATCCTAAACATCTGCACTATAAAAAGAACACTGATCTGAAACTAGGTAAAATGTGGCTGTAATGCAGAAATAAACATTCAAGGGCTTTTTAAGTGCATTCCTTTTACACAAAGCCTTCAGAGGGTACAAAGAAGCACAACAAGATGTTTCAATAATGTGCTCTGTAATAAGACTAAATGAAACCAATACATAAAAAAGACTTTAAAATTTGAAAAAGCCAGTGCAAAAAAGTGTCAGTTGTGTGTTCCACAAAATTAACTTGGTTTTCAAAGAAGCTGTTTGCACTTTAATTAAATCATGATATTTTTCAACTGCAAAAAGACTGAAAGGAAGAAATAATTGATTTTGGAGGTCAAGCATTATAAATGACACAACAGGTCACATATACTATGTATTCTAGGATCAAAATACCCTCTGGTTTTAAAAGAAGAGTTAAGCCACTTACAAAATTAACCCATGTTCCAAAAGTATGGAAATAAGTTAAGCCGTGGCTTAACAAATGAACATCTAATTAACTTGGGCAAGAAAGGATACAGTGCTTTCCTGACCACAGAGGCTACCATAATAAATCCCCAGACAAAATAATCAGGGTACCTCCTAGATTTCTAACTGGCCAGGATAAAATTGTATAAAAACAGCAGAGTCTGGTGCCAAAGGCTAACAGGGTTCTGTTCAACAAGCTGTCGTTATTGTTAAGGATTCCCTTACCGTCCTTAGCCAAATCAATTTTTGCTCATCAGTGATGCCCTATCTGTAAAATGGGATAAATGAAGTGTGTATGCATGTTTGCCTTGTGTCTGTAAAAGTGTGATTAGTCCCTTCAGTGCTCTATAGGGATGTGTTAGGCAGTAATTACTTAGGTATGTATGCAGCAAACGAAAGTGTAATATAAAGACAGTACAATTTATTTAATGTGAATGTAAACATGGAAGCAATGGCATAATTTACAGTTTCCATGTTTTTTGAACCATGGGTTAATTTGTAAGTGGCTTAGCCTTTTCTTTTAAAATGAAAGCTTTCCAATCCTATAATAAAAAGAGGGAGTACATGCTTGCTAATTATACATTTTATCCCATAATCCAGTGGTCTACAGGACATGGGATTGTACCCTCTGCCTACTGAATTGCAAGCATCTACAGCCATTCTCTGTTCCCCTTGGGAAGGACTTAATGCTAGCACCCTTATATAATCAATAGTACTACGCCTCTCTCTGTATGTATACTGACTGGAGCAGCAGCACACTGAAGTGAACTTATGGTAGCAGTAGGAGAGGATCCATGGCTTTGATCCTGGGCTTGGAGTTCTGCTATAGTGCACCTCCTCGTACTTGGCTTATGTTCCTGTCCTTCCCTCTCTTAGACCACTGTCCACAAACCTAACCTTGATATCAGCAAAGCCATAACTCTTCCTCGCACTCCTAATGTTATGTAGCTTCATATCACCTTTTTGCAGCTCAGTGTGTCCATGGTCTGAAAAGGCTGAAATCAAACTACCATAGTCCATGAAAATGTATGTGTTTTGAAAATGTATAAATGTGTTTTTAAAATGCAACTAGACTTTTAGCCACATTCAGACAACACTTGAAATGGACATTAAGTTATGATATACATAAAACCAGACAGTTGCACTTCACTCCTTCCACCTCCTTTCTGCCATATAAAACCCTGATTAGAAACTAGCTCTAGCTACCTGTGAAATTCAAATGCAGGCATGTAAGATTAAGAGAGTACATTTCTAACACCAACCCTATGGGATTCTAAGCCATTTTTATTCAGATTTAGAATCCCAATTCCAGGGGCAGGGGACAAGTATGGCTAGACTAATGATCTGGTGAACAGCCAACTCTGGTTAACTCTCATAACTACACTTACCTATGACAAGAATCAGACTCTAACCAGAATTCTCTGTGCAAGAAGAGAGGGGGAGGAAGGATAAGTCTGTGCACATCCTAGCGTACAGTCTATATTTAGCTGGAAAACACAAGGAAAAAATGGATAGTTCTGATGCAGTCTTAAGCCATTCGTGATATATAATCAAGCTCTGAATTCCTCTCTTTATACACTGGCAGCTATTAGTGACAGCTTGCTGCTATATCCAAACTGTCAAAACTATGGCTGGCACTTGTCCTTCAAATCAATACTTCAAACCAGCTTCAAACTATGGCTTGGAGTCCTGATTTTGAGGGGAAATCAGTCGTCAGTAATCCATTATTAGTGCATTAATGCAGGCAGATATATGCAGGCAGATATATGCAGGCAGATAATGCAGGCTGCTATATCCAAACTGTCAAAACTATGGCTGGCACTTGTCCTTCAAATCAATACTTCAAACCAGCTTCAAACTATGGCTTGGAGTCCTGATTTTGAGGGGAAATCAGTCGTCAGTAATCCATTATTAGTGCATTAATGCAGGCAGAAATTACCAGTAACTGGTTAAGGCTTCTTCACCTAACATCAGATCATGGTTTGCTACTACATCTGGACCAAGTCAATACTGGCAAGGGCAACAAATAAGAGACAGGTAAGGAAGGCTGAGCACCGAAGAATAGATTATTTTGAACTATGGTGCTGGAGAAGACTCTTGAAAGTCCCTTGGACTGCAAGAAGATCAAATCAGTCAATCCTCAAAGAAATCAACCCTGACTGTTCCCTGGAAGGCCAGATAATGAAACTGAAGCTCAAATACTTTGGCCACCAAATGAGAAGGGAGCACTCACTGGAGAAGACCCTGATGCTGGGAAAGATTGAAGGTCAAAGAAGACGGGGACGGCAAAGGATGAGATGGTTAGACAGTGTCATAGATGCAACGAACATGAAATTGAGCAAACTTCAGAGGACGGTGGAAGACAGGATGGCCTGGAGTGATCTGGTCCATGGGGTCGCAAAGAGTCGGACTCAACTGTGCGACTGAACAACAACAAAAAGGTAACAGAAGGATGCAGCTAGATCATTGCTAGTTTTTTAAAGAGTGAACAAGGACAATCTTCAAAAGTGATGTTAAAAAACAGCTTTCAGGGATGTGTCAGTTCTGAAAATTAAAGCAATATAATAATAGAAACTCATTTTTAAATAACATGAATATTCTACACAAATTAGTGTTACCTTATGATTTTATGGACATGAGACAGACTTAAGTATCAATCTTCGACGTGGTCTCTGTGCTTCACACCCATGGGATTCAGTGCGCATGCGCTGGATCGATCGGTGCTATAGCAAGCTCTATTTTAACGGATTTTCGCACCCAGTCCCTCTGGGCATGCGCAGGAACCCCACCACGCATACCCAGAGGGATGGGCGCGGACATCCCACCAGTTCTTTTCTTACCGCCGCGTTGGAAAGACCTCTTTCATCGTCGGTCTGATCGGTTCGCTGATAGCTTTTTGGAAAAAAACCTTCTCAGCTCTTGGAAATTCTTTCCCACACCTTTTTCTTTTCCTTTTGTATCTTGTTCTTAAAAAAAAAAAGGACTCCCCTAGTTGATGTCTTTGCGACCAGAACCAACAAAAAATGTCATCTCTTCTGCAGTCAAGGAGGCAAAGACCCACAATCTCTTGGAGACGGCCTCCTCTACCCTTGGACATCAGGGCTCCATTACCTGTTCCCACCCTTACCTGTTTCCGAGAGTGGTACGCAAAATTCTCAGGGAAGCCGCGGACTGTATCCTAATAACACCATGGTGGCCAAGACAGCCTTGGTTTTCAACGGTCCTCGAGCTTTCACAGGGAATATACCATTAGTTCCCCCCGGCCCCGGACCTCCTCCTGCTCTCAGACTCCCCCGTCTTCCATTACAACATACCACAATTGAAACTGACGGCATGGCAGGTAACGTCACAGGCTTCTCCTCCCATGTAGTTAACGTCCTCCTGAAATCAAGGAAACCCACTACACGGAAGTCCTATACTTATAAATGGAAGAAGTTCTGCTCTTTCCTCGGTGAGGACGCCACTCAAGTCACCTCAGCTGGCCTCGACAGAGTTTTTCGTTTCCTCCTCTCCTTAGCTGACTCGGGACTTTCCCACTTTTCATTGAAAGTTTATTTGGCCACTCTTTCTGCCTACCATGTTCCAGTCGAAGGATGTACTTTGTTTTCACATCCGATTTCGAAAAGGTTTTTAAAAGGTTTGCTTCACCTTTACCCTCCTGTTAAAACTCCAGTTACTCCATGGGACCTTCCTCTAGTTCTACGCCAGCTGACGAGGAAGCCCTTCGAGCCACTCGCAACATGCGAGCTCAAACTCCTCGCATGGGAAACGGCCTTTTTAATTGCCATCACCTCGGCTAGGCGGGTGGGAGAGATACTGGCTTTCCGCCACGACACACCCTACCTGTCGTTTTTGCCGGATGGAGTACGACTAGTACCGGACATTTCCTCCCAGACTTCTTTCCAAACCCTATGTCAGCGGAGGACATACTACTACACACTCTAGATGTCAAGCGTGCTCTTTTGTTCTATCTCCAAAGAACGCAACCAACCAGACAAGACCCGCAACTTTTCGTCTCATACACTTGGCACGGCTAGGCAGTCACATCACGGCTCAGCCCCTCTCGAAGTGGATTGTAGGTCTCATCCAACTCTGTTACCTACTCGCCAAGCAGCCTTTGCCTGGTCCTATCAGGGCTCATTCCACCAGGGCTGTCGCGACTTCCACTGCTTTCCTCCAAGGAGTGCCACTGTCGGACATTTGTAAAGCCACTACCTGGGCCACGCCTAACACCTTCATCAGGCACTACGCCCTAGACGTTTGTACGAACACTGGTACCAACATGGGACGTCACATTCTGTCTTCGGCTACGCAGTAAAAGACCAGCCAGCACCCACCTCCAGGTAGGCTACTGCTCGCTAATCTCCCATGGGTGTGAAGCACAGAGACCATGTCGAAGATAAGCAGGTTGCTTACCAGTAACTGGTGATCTTCAAGTGGTCATCTGTGCATTCACACCACCCATCCTCCTTCCTCGCTGTTTTCGAATGGGGGTTGATTTGCGGCGGTACTTTGAAGGAACTGGTGGGATGTCCGCACCCACCCCTCTGGGCATGCGCGGTGGGGTTCCTGCACATGCCCGGAGGGACTGGGCGTGAAAATCCATTAAAATAGAGCTTGCTACAGCACCGATCGATCCAGCGCGTGCTCACTGAATCCCATGGGTGTGAATGCACAGATGACCACTCGAAGATCACCAGTTACTGGTAAGCAACCTGCTTTTTCTAAAACAACCTAAAGCTTATCTATAGCACTAGCTAGTTCATTACAAGTCAGTGCTGAATTAGGGCAGTTTTAACATGCAGACAACCCACAAGGAGTTCACACTGAACACCTATAAATCCATGCAGGCACAACTGGAAACTGTTGGCATGCTACCTTCTTTTTAAAGACGGGCAAATAGCTTATACCTGGAAAGGTATCTTGACTAATCCCTGCACTGTTCCTCCACATTACCAACATTTTACATTCCTAAAGACTATGCTAATAAGATTTGAGCAAAATAGATTCAAATCTTCTTGGAGAAAAAACAAAAATCCACTCTGTTCCTCCTTTACCAAACTTTCTATGAATTTCTGATTTGTTCCACATTTTAAAACTTTGATCTGACACTATCTGGAATCGTGGATAGTTTTGTTAATTGTTTTGCTTTTTATGTTGATAGGCTAACCACCAAAGTAACAAGCTAAAGTTTGAATTTATCTGGAAATTCAATGTTTGAAAATAGCTTTCCTTATTTGCTGTCCCTTTATTCATTGCACATATAATGGTCCAGGTCTAATGGTCACTTTGCAAAGTGAATCGTCCTACACTTTTCCTGGTCCCAAGCAGCCTGCTGTCTGTTCTTAAGCATCAGTGAAGCCTCACAGACAAAACGCATCAGAACATGAGGGGGGGATAATAGAAGATCACCTCAGGCTACCAGCTTGCACCAATGGAGGAAGAGCAGATCACTAATACTGGTTTTCCAGGGCTCTGAATAAAGTGTGATGTGACTCAGCATATTTACTTTGACTTTTATATAGTAAAGAAAAATGTAAAAGTATTACATGTTGGTTTTATGTACCAGTATTTGAACTGAAACATTTGATTTGGGGAAAATGTCCATCAAGCATGGCTTACATGTATTCAAGCAAATTCAAAGTTATACCACTTGTAAAAATGTAAGGATAAATAGTGGATACTTCCCTGACATTTTAAGAAAAAAAATACAGCACCAAGAATTGTTGACACACAAATTGTAGCACATTCAAAGTGCACTGCACCATCCAGAGAACCATGCCTTATGCACCTTAGAATCATGTATTTCAAAAGAATTTAACTTTCTTCCAGAGGGGTCACTGGGGCATCTCAGTTTCATTGTCTCTCCATCACACCACTTGCTACGTTCATATCAGATTGGTGAGAAGAGACACATAAACAAAGAATTTTAGCTTGTACAGTGCAATCTTAAAGAGTGGCACCCATCTAAGTCCACTGCCTTCAATGGATTAAGAAGGGTGCAACTCTGCTGAGGACTGGTTCTATCCTGTGATTCACAGGGATAATCAGCTGAAAAAGATTGATGGCAACTTTGAAACTGCCAAGCTTGTGTACTATCGTATTGGCAATGGCACCCATTCAATCCCATTAGTTTTATGGAACAATTAATATTTAGAAATAGCCCACATCAAACAAGGTAATTTTATCCAATTCCCCTTTTTGCTACAGCACACTATATTGTGGTGCATTTTGTTTGTGAAAGTCTCCCAACCCTCAGTGAACCAGTGGGACAAGCAGCATGCTGCTGGGGAAAGGGAAGGCAGGCAAAGATCTGCTTCACCTACTCCTTCTGCTAGCTTTTCCAATGGGTCCAACCCTGTTCTTCTAATTCACTTTTATAATGTGGTTTTATTTCTGGCACTACTAAGACCTGTGTGCTGTAAACAGTAACAGGTACAAGTTTTCTTGGTGAAATTAATGGCATTTATTTCCAAATAAGCATGCATAGGGCTGTACAATCAGTCAGGCAGCAGCCTACAAAAAGCAGCCTCTTCCCATGGGGAATACTATAATTCTTCACAGCAGAAAGAGAACCACATGCCTCTATTTAAGTCTAACCTAACCACTTGTACTAAAGTTTCCCCTACTTTACTACATCCTGCCATCAGACAAACTCTTCATGGAATTAGTTTTGCTCCATGTGATATCTACCTAGTCAAACCATCAAACTTTCTCCTTTCATACCCTCAGAAACTAAAAGATTTGCCCCCCCCCCAGAAGAGTAATTACCAAATACTGCACACTTGCCCATCTGTAATAAATTATGCAGCTTTTCCCTCTTCTTCACAGGTGTGGTCACAGTTCTCTGCAAGTTGCCTGAAGAAACACATTATTTTTGAGCACTGGGGGGAAAAAATCCAATAACAGTCCAACCCTAAAAAGAGTTACATCCATCTAAGCCCACTGACTTCAAGGGACTTGTAAGGGTGTAACTTTACTTAGGACAATACTGTAACTGTACTATTTATTTATTTATTTATGTATTTACATGTGATTTCTATACCACCCATGACCCCTAATGGGTCTCAGAGCGGTTTACATTAGACTACTACCAAACCTAGACTATTTTTACACTTTAACAAACCAATAGAAACACAAAATACAACCGAACACAGTGGAAACAGTTATGTATCACCCATAAATTACACTCAAAAGTAAAAGAAACCATATAATTGGCATATTTAAGCAAGCTAAAAAAAATAAGCTTAAACTGTTATGAGTATAGGTAAAGGTAAAGGTTCCCTTGCTCGAAAGCCAGTCGAATCCGACTCTAGGGTTGCGGTGCTCATCTCCATTTCCAAGCCGAAGAGCCAGCGCTGTCCGAAGACGTTTCCGTGGTCATGTGGCCGGCATGACTAAACACCAAGGTGCACAGAATGCTGTTACCTTCCCACCAAAGTGGTACCTATTTATCTACTTGCAATTTCTTGCTTTAGAACTGCTAGGTTGGCAGGAGCTGGAACTAGAGACGGGAGCTCACCCGTCTTGCGGCAACCCGGGTCTTGAACCTGAACCACTGACCTTCCACAGCCTGCAGTTCAGCGTCTTAACCACTTGAGCCACCGCAGCTCCACTGTTATGAGTATAGTAACCCATAATTCCACCCATATTGAAAATTCAATTTAATGCCTAGGACACTTTCTTACATATTGTACAAAGTTTCCACACAACACATATAATCATATTCAGTTAAAAAAATTACAAGAGCAACTGTAGGTCTTAGGAATCTTAGATTCCTGGTCACCTAAAATCTCATACCAGCATGTGGATGTAAATTATTTCAGTCCCAGTCTCTGGGAATTAAATGCTACAACATAGGAACATTCAATGTTTTTCTAGTCCATTAAGATACCATCATTTATCAGATCATCCTTTTGCATTAATGTAATTAAACTGAGTATTTTATAGAAAAAGCTCAACCATCCACAGAAGACAAATAGTACCACCTACCCATTTGCGCTACCATTTTCATTTCTTTGAGCCAATGGTAATGTTCATCAAAATTTCACTTGAATATCCCCACTGTATACTCTGGGAAAGGCTAACCACAGCAGGCTCTTTTTTCTTCATATCACAATCTAACTAAAGCCTGCCCTTTGTAACCAACTCGGAACAAATGAGCCTAGAACAACAGATGTATGAGTTTTTTCCAGGTCAGCATGAACTCATATGCTTTTAGTTTTAATAGCATAGTTCTACAAAAGGCATTAACCAACTCTCTTCCCTACTATTATGCTTGGCTTAATCATACCTTATTTTTATGTAATTTCCAGATAAAACTGTAGAAGAAAGAAGGCAACTATTCCCAAAACCTCAGCATGTTAAGTTTCACTAAAACCTTAAATTAATCATGTCCAACTATTAATTCCCTCCCATTAACAGTCTGGTATCTCACATATTAATATTATGAGTTTTATACATACATAACTCAATGCCTAAAAATAAATGATGGTTTTTCTAACCCGCCTCCCCCTCATTGTTATGCACCTGTAATAGTTTTACATGAGCTGTTTCTCCCAGCTTCTACTGACCTTTGCTCTCCTTCTAAAACAAACAGACATTTCTTGCCCTAACTGGTTATTTTTAATTGGACACGTCACACTGCCTGACTTGCTTTTCTCCTCCCCTGACCCCAAGCTGTTATTCAACAAGAGAGGTGATCAGCTGAAGAAACTGGCCAGCCAGTCTACCCTTCTCACCCCGACCCAGAAAGCAGGAGAATCCAAGTTTCCTTACAGATTTGGGAGGAGCAGAGGGAGGGATATAAACAGACCAGGCAGCAAAGTGGAGGCCAGCTCCTCAAAAGACCCAATGAGCGTTATTTCCTGTTGTTCTATTTTCTGCACTCTCCCTCCCCCCTATACGGGCTCCCTTCTCAAGAGGCTACTGGCTCCCCATCGAGCAAGGGGTATTTCTGGGGGGAGGGGAGGAGAAGAAGAAGAAGGGACAGAGACAAAAACTTCATAGTAACAGCACTAAATATTTCACTTTCACGAATACACACTCCCCACCCAAAAACCACACAGAATCAAGGAATGTGGTTTCAGACTAACAGCAAAACCAAGGCCTAGTTTCCAAAAGACCGATTGTCCCCCCCCCCAAGCACCAAGAATACAGAGCATCCCTTGCCCCAGACATAAGAACATAAGAGAAGCCAATGCTGGATCAGGCCAATGGCCCCTCCAGTCCAACACTCTGCTACACAAGGGCCAAAAATACCAGGTGCCATCAGGAGGTCCAGCAGTGGGGCACCAAGAATACAGAGCTCCAGGCGGGACGAGGCAGGGAGGGGGGTACAAGCAGCAGGTATGGGATGGGTGACTCGAACAGAAGCACCATCTTTTGGAGTTTTACCATGGCCTTTATAGTGGACGCGCAGGTTGTTCTGAGAGAGGCCGATGTAGCTAAACTTATCCTTCGGGCTCCAGGAGCGGGGCAGCGGCGTCTCCTGCTCGTCCACGGCCGGGTAGAGGCGCCTGAGGCGCCGCTTGAGCTCCTTTTCTTGCTCGTTGAGGGCCGGGTCGCCGCCGTGAGGGAACGGGGCCGGGGCGCTGCCACCGGCAGACATGGGCCCCGCGGAGGAGGAGGAAGGTGAGGCGGATGGAACTCCTGCCGCCGCCGCTGTTGTTGTGGCCGGGCGGCGCGGGATTGCCCGGCGCTTGAGGAGCCCCGGCCGGGAGCTGTGGCGGTGGCGGCGGCTGCTGCCCGGACATGCCGGCCTCCTCCTTGTCGACGGTCGAAAATCAACGGTGAGCCGAAGGCGGATAAACGGGGGTGTTCACACGAGCAGCCTCCCCTTCCTCCTCCTCCAGACCCGGAGTGACAGCGCGAGGCGAGGGGCGGCAGGGAGGGAGAGGGGCAAACACCGGAGGAGGAGGAGGAAGGGGGGGGCGACTCGGCTGTGAGAACCACAAGCGCGCGCAGGCGCGTGAGGGCGAGAAGGGGTTGGGAAGGGGCGAAGCGAGGAGCCGGCGCGCGCCCGTGCGTCTCTGCGCCTGTGCGGCAGCTTGGGTCTGTGGAAGGCGCGCGAAAGAGACGGGGGAGAAATGGGGGGGGGGAGAAACGCCAGGCGTCTCTGCTTCTTGGCGAGGGCTTTATCGCCCTCCGTCCCCCGGTGCAGCCGCCGATGCAGCAGAAGGTCTTTCCGACTAGTCAGCTGAGCCGCAGGGTCTGCAGCCGAGGAGCAGCGCTTCCGCGTCGCCACCGCCAATGATCCTGAAGGGGGGCGGAGCCAGCGTCGGCGCTTATGCGTCAGAGCTGGCGGGCTGCGCTATCGCGAGAGGTGCCACGATTGGCGGTTGGCAGCCGTTAGTCAATCAGTTTCTTTTGTGTGTGTCTCACTGCCAGGGTCGCCCGGCGACACCGTCTTCTTATATGGAGGTGGAGATGGAGGCGGGTGAGTGGCAATAGCCTACTTTTATACTTGAGTTGCCACCTGCGTTTACGGGGGGCGGATTAGGGTGCATTTGGCTCAGGTACCCGGATATTGTCTGTATAGTTCGCCTTTCTGACCGAGACTCAAAGCGGAATTACACCGTGTAAATCCATTCAAGCCATATGAAGTGACGCCTTGAAAAGAATATGCTTTAGGACGAGGGTTACGGAAATCTGAATAGAGCACAATAGACTTGATTCGAACTGCAGACGCGATGCAGGGAAAAAAAGTATCTATTTAATTTATGCGTGCAGGGTGCCCTCAAGTCACCGCCGACTTACAAGGCAAGGGGAGGGGCAGAGGTGGGCTGCCCATCGCCTCTTCCCCTGCAGCCTTCCTTGGGGGTCTCTCCCGTCCAAATCCGGACCCTGCTCAGCTTCCAAGATCTGATGAGATGGGGCGCTAGACCAATGCTGCCTTCTCTCCGTTTAATGTTATACTTCACTTTAATTTAATTTTAATTAAAGCGGTATTAAATGAAATCTGTAGAAGACGAAGCAACGACAACGGAGAGAGGATTTGCTGTGATCTGTGGGCGCCCTGTGTAAATTCGTTGTCTCGTTGACGTCGAACATGAAAGAACGAAAAACAATGTTTTTAAATTGTGAAGTCAAAGCAATTGGGCAGGGAGGAGATATCACAAGCGGTGTCCTCAAATCCAATCTTTCGGTAGTTTACAAACAAGTTCCAGATTGTGTAAAAATGTTATGGTCGCGCACATTTCTAAGGTAAATTAAATTTGAGCGGGCCCGCTCTATTCTAGTTGTCATGCTAATCATACAGAGACACAATGGAAAGGCTCACAACCGAAGTCTTTTAAAAAACGCGCTGATTTCCCGCAGAGTCGTAGCAACTCTTTCAAAACTGGAATTATTGTTTTTTGCACTCTTCCTTACGCTTGCGCAGTAGCACCCAAGCCGTTGCTAGGAGACCACGGGCTTTTATGATGCAGGCGACGTAACGTAGGTGGGAGAAGAGAGGGGAGGTGGTTGGTTAGACGGAGCGGAGGTTTTCTACGGATCGACTGTTCAGGCGCCAGCTTCTCCAGGTAAAGCAAGCCATCAGGTGACTGGGTTTAACAAGAGCCTTTGCGCGGATCTGCTAGCTCACTACAGGGAATTTTAATGGGAATCTAGTGTCAGATTTGGAAGTTAGGTCTGTAACCTAAGTCTTAACCAAGACTTGGGGGGGGAGGGTCAGGGCCGAGTGTGTATCTTGTGGAAGTCTGGTTGAAAGGCTTGTGGTCATAAATTGGTTTTGGAAAGTCCATGGATTCCTGTAACTGTGATCCCCACTCCTCTTCGTGGTTAAACGATTGTTGTCCATTTTTTTGTGGGTGTGCGAAATCATCTGAGATGGTTGCGTGTGTGTGCTGACTAGGCGAAGGCTGGCCTGTCTGGTTTTTGTCTGGTCGAGTCATCTGAATATTTCTGGGATACTCTAGTCATTGTAGAGGAACAGGGAAGGGGAGATAGATGTGAAAATGTCAGCGCAGCTCCCTCCTCTTGCCTCCATCATTGCTGGCTTGGCTTTGTTGATGATAGTGGGAAGGGAGGGGGGCATAAGTGGGGTAATCGAGGCCATCGCCACTGCTTGGAAGTGAGGCAGATTCAGTCTGTTCCCTGTCAAATGAGATCAGGCCCATAGTCAGGATTTTGTGGCTTGTGGGGCAAAAACATTTTCTGACACGGATACCCTTATTTGCCATAATGAAGGGGGGGGGTGCCCATGTCTCTCCCTCTCCTGCAAGTTTTAAAGGACCCTTCAGCTGATCTGAGGTGAGCATGTGGCCCGGCAATCAGCTGGTGGGCCCTTAAATCTTGCAGGAGGGAGGGAGAGGGGCACCCCCCTTCTTCTTCTCAAAATCTTTTAAAGGTGTCCTTTAAAGACTTTTGGGGGGTCAGGTGAGTTTTTTTCTTTCCACTCAAATGACCCAGCCAGCTTCTGGGCATGTTGAACTTCAATATCTTTTCCCTTTTCTAAATTAAGCGCAGAGGGATTCCTGCAGAGAGCACAACCCGTGAAAGCATTCTGTCCAAATGCATTCACTTAAAAGGGGCTAGGAGTGACCTTTCTGCTGGAGAAAACTCGCTCAGGGTTGGGGGGGACGTTGCGTTTCTTAAGATAATCCTTCACTGCAACATCTAACAATAACTCCTGGGCTTGTGAAGCTGATGTTAAGGCTGCAGGCCCATGTCTTAGCGCATGGATCACACCAAACCACCATGAAGCAGGGAGGGTGGGGGCAATTTGATGAAAAGAAGCAGCCTTCACCCGCAGCCTTGTGAAAGGTAAGTAGGTCTGGGTGTATGGGCAGTGGATGGACATAGACCATGCCTTGTAGAGATACTATCTACAGTCACCTTGGGTGTGGAAGAAGGTTCGGAAATACAGTATGTATGAAATCCTTCCCCCAAAGATGGCATCTCAGTCCTCGAAGGGTGGCAAAGATCTGTAAGTAAGCAGTACTAATAGCCCAAACTAGCCCGATCTTGTCAGAGCTTGGAAGCTACAAAAGGGTAATACTCGGAGGGGAGACCACCAAGGAAGACTGGGGCTGCAGTGCTGAGGAAGGCAATGGCAAACCACATCTACTCATCTCTTGCCTTGAATATCCCTGTGATGGAACTTCATGGGGTTGCCATGGGTCATTTGTGACTTGATGGCACACTTTCATTTAGTAAGTGCTGGTTCTCCCACTGAGGGAGAGGACATCTCCATGGGTTATTCCCATCGTTCCTTTAGGGAGGAAGGAAATACTTTTTTATCCTTTCTGTTGGCGCCTTGGGAATAGCCCTGCCCCTCAGTTCTATTTCTGCCTCTTAGGGAGTACCAGCTAGGGACAGAGCTCTGCGTTTCTGTCCATCTACTTTCTCTTTCAGTTCTTTCTATTTTGCTCTATATTGCTCTCTTTTATTCCTCAGACTCACTCTCTCTCTCTCTCTCTCTCTCTCTCCCCCCCCCCCCCCTTTTTTTCGCTCTCTCCCTCCCCCTCCCCCCCCCCCCCCTACCTTTTACTCTATTTTTTCCCTTCTTGCTCCTGCTTGGAGCCAGAAGACGTTGAGAGGCAAGTCCAGAAGACTTTTCATCGGGGGACAAGGCAACAACGCTCACCGCGGCGGCAGGCAAAGCGCAACCCTGCAGTGGGGCCTACCTGCCTTCGGGGCTTGTTTGTGCCACCCCAACGAGCACAGCAGAGGCAGCGGCACAACGTGCACTCAAGCGCCGCTGGCCGCAAGAAGAAGCAGGGCCCGCTAATTCCAGGTGGGCAAAGATTGGCGGACATCTTGAAGAAGCGGAGCCGAATCCGGATGCCATATCCAGGCCTCTGCAGCGCAATGCTGGAACAGATGGAGTTTGTAAGCCCTCTGATTCGCGTCCCCTGGGCCCAGAGTTAGATCGCAGGGAGGGTAACACCTTCCAAGGGGCCTTAATCAACCCAGCAGATCTGATGCCTTTCGCCAGGCCATGCAGGAGGGCATCTCCACCTTCTGTGAGAGGGCGGGTATCCCCAGACAAGGGCCCTTCCCAGGACAACCGTCCCAGCCTCCTTCAACTTGGCCCACTAAGGCTGCCCAAAAAGCACCCCCAAGACCCAGTAGGGGTTCTAGAGAGGAGCAATGGGAAGATGAGGAGTCTGTTGGGTCCATGCAGGAGGACAGAGAGGAAGGGGAATTCCTCTCAGATGAAGAGATGGAGGATCTTAAGATGCCTGAACAGGCTAGCCGCTTTTTTAAAGCGGAGGACTACCCCTATTTC
Organism: Gekko japonicus; assembly: GCF_001447785.1. Taxonomy (NCBI): domain Eukaryota; kingdom Metazoa; phylum Chordata; class Lepidosauria; order Squamata; family Gekkonidae; genus Gekko; species Gekko japonicus. The sequence continues at coordinate 18,409 of NW_015162556.1, read as the reverse complement.
TTGTCCAAAGCCATGAAGGCTTTAAAGATACAGGAAACTCCTCCCTCCGAGGACTCAGCCTCTTCAAGCTCTAAACTAAAATTCAGATCTAGAGGTGACCAGGAGTTCTTCCCTCCTGAGGAGTATGTGGAAAATGTTTTCCCTTTCCGGACTATTTTGAACGTCAACTAAGGGTGGCATGGGACAAACCAACTGCTAACAAGCAGTTCCCAGGTTTTGTAAAAAAGATGTATGCCTTGCCCAGTTATGCCAATGAGCTGTTACAGGCTCCACCAGTGGACGGTCCCGTGGCAGCTATCCAGTCAACAGGTCTAGTCTCGGAGGATCGACACGGTTGCGTACGTGATCCTATCGATAAAAAGGCTGATGCCACACAGAAGAGATTATGTGAGTCCATCGCCATGATTGTCAAGGCAGCTGCTACGATGTCAATCGCTTCCAGGGCTTCCATCGTCTGGATAAGAAAGCTCATTCAGATGTTACCGGAAAACAACAGAGGCCTGTTGGAAGGTGCTACGTGCATTCTTAAAGGAGCATCCTTCACTGCTGATGCCACCCTGGACATTCTAACGTTTGCGTCTAGGGCGCTGGCTTCCACGACAGTGACCAGAAGGCTTCTCTGGCTGAGAGCATGGCAAGCGGACTTTCAGTCTAAAATGACAGTCACCTGGTATCCTTTCCAGGGAGATCGCCTCTTCGGAGAGGCTTTGGACAAGATACTCGTGGAAACGCGAGACAAGAAAAAAGCTTTGCCCTGGAACCTAAGCAATGTGGACAGACGGAGTTCTCATTCCTTTCGCACCGACCATGTGCTCCCGCGTTTTCGCCAGGACCAGCGAAAAAACACCTGGGGCTCGTCTAAGCCTACTGGGAAGAGGAGTTCCTTCTATCCCAGATTCAACAAACCCTTCAACAGACCTGATAGAGGTGACAGGGACAACAAGCCCAAGCAAGCATGACTTATGCTCTTGTTCCAGTGGGGGCAAGACTTTTGGAGGCCTGGAAGGACTCCCAAGCAGATGCCTGGGCCATAGAAGTTGTATCCCAGGGTTACACCATCGAATTCCGTTGCACCCCACCAGAAAGATTCCTGGTCTCACCTATCAGCAGGTCAAGCACCAAGCAATCTCTAGTGAACAGAGCCTTACAGCATCTACTAGAGATACGAGCCATAGAACCGGTACCTCCATCAGAACGTGGACGCGGCCTATATTCTATCTTGTTCCTGGTTCCCAAGAGAAACG
>NW_015162556.1:9446-16147 GCF_001447785.1 Gekko japonicus | reverse complement strand
GATATCTTGCATAGACATGATCCAATGGGCACGCCTACATGTCCGACCGTTACAACGCTTTCTCAGACCCTATCAGCGGCACATCATTGAGCGAAGATTCTACTCTCTCAGGGTCCCTGCCTTGGTTTGCACCAGCCTGAGGTGGTGGACATGTATGCAGAACTTGACAAAGGGCAGGGTTTACTACGCTCCTGTGGCTGTAGAGATCTTTACAGACACCTGCCTGTCGGGCTGGGGAGCCATTCTGGCAGGAGCGCCCATTCAGGGTCAATGGTCGGAGGAGGAACAACCTGTCCCAATCAACCTTCTGGAGTTGAGAGCGATATGTCTGGCGCTAGAACACTTTGGCCCTCAGATCCGGTTCCAGCATGTCCTAATACGAACGGACAACATCTCGGCCCTCTTGCCTACATCGAGAGGCAATGAAGTTGTTGAGGTGGGCCGAACTGAACTTGACCTCAATACGGGCTGAACATGTCAAGGGAACCAGCAATGTCCAGGCCGACTGGCTCAGCCGGGAGACCATCTGCGAGGGCGAGTAGTCTCTACACCCAAACCTCTTCAAACTCATTGCAAGGCAGCTAGGCCAACCGTCGGTGGACCTGTTTGCTTCTCACCGCAACTTCCAGCTTCCTCGGTTCTTCACGAGGTACTTCCATCCAGCAGTGGAGGCGACAGACGCACTGACTTCTCCGTGGCCCCAGGGCTCTTGTATGCGTTTCCGCCATTTCCACTGATTCCCAGGACCATCAGGAAGATCAGGGAGGAGAAGGCAAAGGTGATCCTCATAGCTCCCCTGTGGGCACGTCATCCGTGGTTTTCACTCCTGAAGGAGATGGCCGTGGCTCTGCCTCTGACCTTACCGCAGTCCCCAGACATGCTCCTGCAGGGCCCCATCTGGTACCCGCATCCCGACTGGCTGTCCTTGACCGCATGGAGGTTGAACGGCAATGTTTCTCTCAGCTAGGCTACCCGGACAAGGTTTTGGCAACCCTTATGGCCTCAAGAAGGCAGTCCACCATTCACATTTATAATACCACTTGGAAGGCATTTGTGCGGTGGACTAGGAGGAAGAAGCTGGATCCTCTGTCTCCTACAACGGCGGACGTCCTTTCCTTTTTACAAGATAGTTTGGATTCTGGCTTGAAGGCAGCCACAATGAAGTAGCTCTGGATGAAGACGTTATTCCTGGTGGTGATAACCTCAGCACGGCGGGTCTCAGAGCTGGGTGCTCTATCGGTAAAGGCCACGCTCTGCGTCTTCCACAAGGATAAAGTGGTACCTTACCAAAGCACCATTCAAACCTCTCAGGAAAGTTGGAATGAAGTGGCTCCGGGTGAAGATGTTATTCCTGGTGGCAATAACCTCAGCACGGTGGGTCTTAGAACTGGGTGCTCTATCGGTAAAGGCCACGCTCTGCGTCTTCCACAAGGATAAAGTGGTACTTAGGACCGATCCCACCTTTCAGCCAAAAGTTTCTTCCGCTTTTCATCGTGCTCAAGAGATCTATTTACCTACTTTCTGTCCAAAGCCACAACATACCAGAGAAAGGCTATGATGTCAGACAGGCATTAAAGATTTACATCGTGCGCACTGAATCTCTATGAAAAACGGACTTCATGTTCATCAACATCTCCTTTCCACATACGGGAAATCGTATGTCCACGGCTTCCATCAGCGCAGTCCTTAGGTCATGCATCATGGAAGCCTACAAGGCGTCGGGAATGGAAATTCCCAAAGGGATCATTCACGACCCATCCCTTGAGAAGTGCGGCAACCAATGCAGTGTTCACGAATCGAGCTTCAGTCGAGGAGGTCTACAGGGCCGCTACTTGTAGAAAAAGAGCTGCCGGAGCTCATTAGCATAACTCATTAGCATATGCCACACACCCTGACATCACCGAAAGTGTGTCATAAGGCCACACCCCCTGACATCACCGGAAGTGGCCACACACACCCCAAGCATCAAGAACGCAGAGTATCACTGCGCCAGACATAAGAACATAAGAGAAGCCATGCTGGATCAGGCAGGTGGCCCATCCAGTCCAACACACTGTGTCACACATCGGCCAAAAATACCAGGGGCCCTCCTGAGGTCCACCAGTGGGGCCTGAAATCCAGAAGCCCTCCCACTCTTGCCCCTCACATCTAAATGGAGCACTTCCAAAACTGCATTTTAATAACTTTTCAAAAATATAACAAGAACCAATACAAACAACAATAACGAATACCAATCACAAATATTCAAGTCATCAACTGAGATATATACTTGTAATATACAAAGTAAAAAATGCGGAAATTTTGTATATAACTTGTTATAAGGTTTTTTTGCAATCGTATTAAGATATGTTAAAACAGGAAACCAAGTTTCTGCAAGCTTTGAAGTATATGTTGAGGATTCCATGGCTTTTATATTATCTGAAATTTTAGCCATAACAAAGAAATCCCAAAGCTTATTTACCCACTGTGTTATTGAGGGTATCTGTTTCTTTTTCCATTTAGAAGCTAACGTCAATTTGGCTGCTACTAAGAGAATAGCTATAAGATCTCTTTTTGTTTTTGGAATGTTATCGGTGTGCCAATAATTCAGCAGAATGGTTTCAGGTAAGAGGGGTACATCATACGAAGTAATGAGTTTGATTTGATATAAAATTTTAATCCAAAAATCTTGTATAAGCGGACAGTTCCACCAAAAATGGATATATGTGCCCTTATTAGAGCACTGTTTCCGGCAAAGTGGTTGAATATTTGGGTGAACATAATTTAATTTAACTGGGGTTATATACCACCTTGTTAATAGTTTGAAAGATAATTGTTTAATATTTATGATATTTGTAGAGTAAACATTAGATGACCAAATATCTACCCATTGAGATTCAGTCAGTTGCAAATTGCAGTCTCTGTTCCATGTCTTTTGATAAGCTAACAATTGAGGTTTAGGTAATGTGAGTAATATAGAGTAAATTTTAGACAATAATCCTTTGTGGCTATAAAAAGAGGCCTTAAGTAACAATTCAAACTTAAAGGACTATTTAGAGATTTGCGTATTTGGTCACTGTCTATCAGATGCTTGACTTGTAAGTATTGATAAAAAGGCAATGTTTGTGATATGGATGCCTCTAATGTGTCTTTTCCAAGAAGTTTACCTTTTTTCAAAACATCTATAAGTCTAAACGGATTGTTGACGCCATATTTTGAAGTCAGATGTCTCATATTCCGGTATAAACCATTTTTGTCCCAAAAATGGGTACAGGAGAGAGGGAGAGAACACTAACTTTTTTCTGTGAGTCCCAGACTTTTAAATTGCTTAATAAAAATGAGTTAGAGTTAATTAATTTGGGTCTCTCTGATTTGAGATTCCAAATTGTTTCATGTAGAAAGTGTTTAGGAGTATAGGATTGAGCTATGTTGGTCCAACTGTTTAGTACAGCTGATTTCATCATTGATGTGACAAAACAAAGATGTGTTGCATTATAATATTTTAAAATGTCTGGGACGTTTAGACCACCAAATTTTGATGGTTTGCAAAGTATTTTATAACTAATTCTGGGTTTTTTATATCTCCAGATAAATTCCAAAAACTTTGATTGCTAGGAATGTAACACGTTATATGGTATATTTAGTGGTAAAGTCCTAAATAAAAACAGTTGCTTTGGGAAAATTATTGTTTTAAAGATGAAAATTCTATCTAGCCAAGATAAAGTTAATTTATGCCAGTCTTTCATTGAAATTGTTAACGATTCAATAAGAGATGTGTAATTAAGTGTAAACAAGTTTGTGAGATCAAGTGGAATTTTTATACCCAAGTTAGTCATATAATTAGTAGTCCAATGGTATTGAAACTGATTTTTAAGGGATTTAGCTAAATCGCTAGACAGGTTAATAGGATATAAGATGCTTTTCCGTTGATTAATCCGAAGGCCTGGAATTTGTTCAAAATTGAGTAGTACTTTTTCTAGTTCAGGTAAAGATAATTCTGGGTTAGTTATATACATCACCATGTAATCAGCAAATAAACATAATTTAAAATCATTTTTATTAATTGAAATTCTTGTAATGGTTTTATAATAGAATTTGCCAAAGGTTCTATCACTATAGCGAACAGAATTGGCGACAAAGGGCAACCCTGTCGGGTTCCTCTGTTTAAGTTAAAATTTTCTGAAGAGGCACCATTTATTTTAATTTGAGCTTTGGGAGAAGCATATAGCGCTTGTATTGCGTTTAAAAATTTTCCTTCAAAGCCCATATGTGATAGAAGAAATTTTAGATAAGTGATTTCCACACTATCAAAGGCTTTTTCAATGTCCAATGATAGAATCAAAGCCTCCTTGTGAAAAATTTTACAATAGTTTATTATTTCTAAGGATTTACAAACATTATTGACCATATCTCTATTTAAAATAAAACCAGCTTGGTCCGTGTGAATATATTCTGCAATAAAGAGATTTAATCTATTGGCTAATACAGCTGTGAAAATCTTATTGTCCTGGTTAAGCAATGTTATAGGCCTGTATGAGGATGGATCTGTGAGATCTCTGTCTTTTTTAGGGAGAACTATAACATTTGAGTCTGACCATGTATCAGGCATTGTACCATTATCTAAAATGAAGTTACAAACATCTGCTAGAGGGGCTGCAAGGAGATGAACATATTTTTTTATAAAATTCAGGTGGGAATCCGTCCCTACCTGGTGCCTTATTGTTTTTAAGAGATTTAATTACTGTGATTATTTCTTGTGTTGTAACATAATTTTCCATTATAGAACTGTGAACTCTAGAGATTGGAATGTAATTATGTGTTGATTTGAAGAATTCTTCAATTTTAGACAAAGACGGGGTTTTAGAAGTTATAAATTTGTATAATCTAAAAATACTTTAATTATTTTTGGGGTATCTGTCAGCAAGCTGTCATATTAGCATCAGGCATATAGATGCCTGACCTATAGGTTCCTAATTAATCCTGCTTTGCTTTCTGTAACGGGCTTCATATGTTTATAGTAGTTACCTAGCAACCTAGGCGCTGGCTCGCACGAAACAGCTTGTTAGAGAAACGCACAGCACTTCAAGGACAGGTGGGAAGATAAGGCGTTTTGCTTTAGTTTTCTTGGACTCAACTTTTGCTAACAGCCTGGGAACGGGAATGTTTTGGTTACATGGACCGTTCGGGTTCCCAGCCCTTTGGCGCTTATTTCTCCCTGGCGGGAATCTGACCCATTGGTCCAAGGGTTGTTTGAATTCTTTTCATATGACCTGTACGGTTCTCTCCATGTCATTCTAATCAGAGACTTTGTTAGTGATTCATCCTTTCAATAAAGTTCCCTCTAAACAGAGAAGCGACTCATTGATTGATGGGCGACCTGACATTATCATAAGTCAGTGAAATTTTAGATTCTCTAATGCAATTGATATGTCTTTCTGCTATTTTTTGTCGAAGTTTCCAAGATAATAATCTAATATGTTTTGAGTTCATATGCCAATATTGTTGCTTAAGATATAATAAATTCTTAAGAACTTGTGTAGTTTCTAAAGAATCTAATTCTTTTCTGACTGCTAAAAGTCTTTTATAGACTTTTTTGCTACCATATTTTTTATGCCTTGATTCTACAGAGCTGATTTTTAATTTAAGTTGATTGACTAATATATCTCTTTGTTTTTTATAGGCTACCTGTAGAGAAATACATTTTCCTCGAAGGACGGCTTTCATGGCTTCCCATCGGATTATTGGAGAAGTGTCAACTTGCGTGTTAATTTGAAAATATTCCATTAGATCAGATTCAATGGATAATGAAGTAGAGGCTTTGTAACGATTCCATGTTTTACTGTGTGTGTGTGTGTATTTAAAAGTTTGGTTGGCATGGCTGTGTGAGGATAATCTAGAGTGCTGGACTCAAGCAAGTGATATGATTGGTGAGTGACAAAGAGGGGGAGGGGTTTTGGAATGGATGCTGTGTGGATGATTTGTATGTCTATCAGGAGTGACTGTTAAGAGTTATGAAAGTTAAACAGTTAGTCAGTCAGCAGAGAGTGCTGTGTAAAAGCAGTTAATATGAGTTTTGTTCTGTATGATATCTGAGAGAAAGCGCAGCATATATCTTCAATAAGGAATCTTTAAAGTTCTGAAAACAGTTAAATTTACAAAGAGATTAAACTGTGTGGTTGCCTAAGAGATTCCTGTCAGCACTAAAACTGACAGTGTGTATGATACAGTTGACAAATATAGTTACAAGAACCTTATTCTTAGCCAGTTACATAATATCCAACCTTTAGTTTTGTTCCTCTTCAAATAAATTCTTTTTATTTAAGTTTATCCCAGAAGCCTGATCCGTTATTCCTCTGGAAACACATAGTTCCTCGAAAGGCAAGACCCTGGGTCACAATACCAAAACCAGAAACAGAAAGTATAAAGGTTTGGAAAGCCTAAAATATTCCTGGTGGCAGCCAGATACCCATAGGAAAATAAACATAAGAACCCTTTTAAAGGGAAACCAGACCTCCCCAGATAAGAGGTCGTCACAAGTGGTGCTTGGCGGTGGGATACGAACATCCTGAGGAAGAGAATACATTAAAGAGAGCATATATTAAGTAAAAATGGCAGAGTTTCTGGGACTTAAATTTACCTCATGAAGGAAGAGGGGCTGAAGAGATGAGAGCCAGTCTGATACAAAATGCGATGGAAACAAGTAAACATGATAGTGAGGGAAA
>NW_015162556.1:6586-9090 GCF_001447785.1 Gekko japonicus | reverse complement strand
GTGGCATATGCTAATGAGTTATGCTAATGAGTTCCCCTAGCTCTTTTTCTACGAAATGACCCCTGGGGATGGATAACCCTCGAGTAACACCAAAAGACTTTATAATGTATGTGACAGGAAAAGATCCCCAAATCTTTTTGTCCACTTTTTAAAAATCTGCTCAAAATTGGGGAATACCAGAGACTCAATATATGAAATATTTACCCAGTTTAATTAGGGGGGAATTAGCTGAGATTTACAATACATTTCCCTCAGATACACCTGTTATCTATTCGGAGTACAAAGAGGCTGTGTATGACAGGTTTCAGACTCTGTGCTGATTATTTCAGGAAAAAATTTAGAAGTCTGACCCCACATACAGCGCACAATTAGCACCTTTGATAAATTGATCTCATCAGCAAAAGCAGACACTAAAGAGAAATTAAGAGAACTGATGATTCTAGATCAATTTCTGTTCCAACTTCCCTCAGAAATAAGACTCTTGGTGAAAGATAAGCTCCCTGAAACTGTTAAACGGGCCGCTGAATGGGTGGATAAATTAATGCTCAATAGAGGTGGTTGGGAATGACCAAAGGGCTTTTAGGTCTAAATTACTTCCTCAAACTAGCCCTGTCTCTGAGAGAAGGAGAGCTGAGATCACAAAAAAACTGGATAGGAAAGCAGAAGAAAACAAAGAGAGTTTTTGGAAAAGACCTGAGGGTAAAGGTCTGGATAGAAAAAGGGAGGAATATAAAGCGAGTAATTGGCAGGACAGACAATGTTATACCTGTGGGAGAACAGGGCATTTATCATATCAATGTGTAAAGAACCAGAGTAAACAAAGAAGCCCTGAGCATATCCGGAGAGTCACAAAATTTTCCTCAGGGAATGAGGGAGAGCCTTATAGAGACAATAGTACAGCAGAAAAATATGAAAGGGACAACAAAACCACACCCTCACTTAGAGCTAAAGAAACAATTTATCTGTGTGGAGTTAAAGTAGATACAGGGGCAACAGATTCTGAATTGCGAGAAGTCATTCAAGTAAATGAGAGACGCAATGGCACTTTTAAACACTGGGGCTGCAGTAATGCTTGTTAGAAAAGATTTAGTTAACAAAGAGAACATGCTTCCTGACAAATATATCCCCTTACAAGGTGTTTGGGGAAACTCCCAGTGTGTGCCTTTAGCTCAGGTGAAAGTTTCATGGAGAGGGAAGGAAGGGTCTTTCCCTGTAGCAGTTATCTCCAATCAAAAGTTGACTGTAGCAGTTATCTCCAATCAAAATCTCACAAGAAGCAACTAGTGAACAGTGTCTATATTCTTGATTACAGTTGAATTTTTCATAATTACATTCCACCCTGTACTTCCTGCATATCACAGCTTTTGACCCTGCTGTTGTACTTCCGATATAAAAAGAGAGCATGATGAGCATCCACGTATTGCCACCTAAGAAGTGGGTTCTGGTGCATGAAAGTTTATATTGGAGTAACATTTTGTTAGTATTTAAGGTGCCACAAGACTCCTGTTTGTTTATGACTGCCAACAGGTCATAGCTAGGTTTTTTTTTCTTGTGGGGCAGACACAACATCAGATAAAAAAATAAACATGAATTGCAGCTCTTCAAACCTGAATTATATTTGTAGCCACCCACCCATCCCGTTTTGACCCACCATCAAATGAAAACTAGACTTTTTGGTTGCTGTTAAAAGTTATGATTTACTTGCAGTGGGTAGGCTGGGGAAGGAAAGGAAAGCTGCCCTGCAGCTTCTGGTCAGTTTCACTCTCCTCCAATCAGTTGTTAAACGCTGACCAGAAGCTGCAGGGCCCCTTCCCTTTCTTTCCCCAGCCTCGCTGCTGCTGCTGGGTTAGGCACGCTTGGGGGGTGGGGGGGGTTCTTGCATCCTCAGGCAGTGGGGCAAATGCCCCACTGTGGCTACAAGCCAGACTGCCAATGGTTTCAATGGTATATGACTCTATAATGTACTGTAATAAAAAATTACATATACAAATGTTTTTCCTTTTTATTCACATTCTTACCAAAATTCATACAAGAAGAGTAACAATATACTTTAACAAACCATAAAGGCATGAAAATACTATTGTCAAATAGATTAAAGATACAAGTCATACAATTTTTACCACAGACATAGTTTCTTCCATAGTTCCAAAATGCCAGATGCAAAGTGGCTCCAAAATATGCAAAACAAAGTTGATCCCAAAGTAGATATACAAAACAAAGTTGCTTCCAGAGATGTGATTTTCCAGAATTTAAAGTCACGTTTTGCAGTCTTCATCAGATAATATTATAACTCCAATCATAAATTTCACTAAGAACTGTCATAACTAAATAATATCAATAACATATCTATTTTATTATAATTATAATAATAAAATAATTAGATGTAACCCACAGACACCAAGTCTCCGACAAACCTTCTCACAGGAGGCATTTTAACTGTAATCTAAATTGGCAACCAGCTCCAAACATTCAATGTTGATAGTAGCCTCTCTGCCAAACTCTTA
>NW_015162556.1:1445-6306 GCF_001447785.1 Gekko japonicus | reverse complement strand
AGACCTGAGGGTAAAGGTCTGGATAGAAAAGGGGAGGAATCCAAGGAAAGTAACTGGAAGGACAGACAATGTTATACATGTGGGAAATCAGGACATTTATCCTATCAATGTGAAAGGAATCAAAATAACCAAAGAAGCCCTCAGCATATTCGAAGAATCACTACATTTTCCTCAGGGAAGGAGGGAGAGCCTTATAGAGACAATAGTACAACAGAAAAATATGAAAAGGACAACAAAACCACACCCTCACTTAGAGCTAAAGAAACAATTTATCTGTGTGGAGTTAAATTAGATACAGGGGCACCAGATTCTGAATTGCGAGAAGTCATTCAAGTAAATGAGAGAGACGCAATGGCACTTTTAGACCCTGGGGCTGCAGTAACGCTTGTTAGAAAAGATTTAGTTAACAAAGAGAACATGCTTCCTGACAAATATATCCCCTTACAAGGTGTTTGGGGAAACTCCCAGTGTGTGCCTTTAGCTCAGGTGAAAGTTTCATGGAGAGGGAAGGAAGGGTCTTTCCCTGTAGCAGTTATCTCCAATCAAAAGTTGACTGTAGCAGTTATCTCCAATCAAAATCTCACAAGAAGCAACTAGTGAACAGTGTCTATATTCTTGATTACAGTTGAATTTTTCATAATTACATTCCACCCTGTACTTCCTGCATATCACAGCTTTTGACCCTGCTGTTGTACTTCCGATATAAAAAGAGAGCATGATGAGCATCCACGTATTGCCACCTAAGAAGTGGGTTCTGGTGCATGAAAGTTTATATTGGAGTAACATTTTGTTAGTATTTAAGGTGCCACAAGACTCCTGTTTGTTTATGACTGCCAACAGGTCATAGCTAGGTTTTTTTTTCTTGTGGGGCAGACACAACATCAGATAAAAAAATAAACATGAATTGCAGCTCTTCAAACCTGAATTATATTTGTAGCCACCCACCCATCCCGTTTTGACCCACCATCAAATGAAAACTAGACTTTTTGGTTGCTGTCAGTAACGCTTGTTAGAAAAGATTTAGTTAACAAAGAGAACATGCTTCCTGACAAATATATCCCCTTACAAGGTGTTTGGGGAAACTCCCAGTGTGTGCCTTTAGCTCAGGTGAAAGTTTCATGGAGAGGGAAGGAAGGGTCTTTCCCTGTAGCAGTTATCTCCAATCAAAAGTTGACTGTAGCAGTTATCTCCAATCAAAATCTCACAAGAAGCAACTAGTAAACAGTCTATATTCTTGATTACAGTTGAATTTTTCATAATTACATTCCACCCTGTACTTCCTGCATATCACAGCTTTTGACCCTGCTGTTGTACTTCCGATATAAAAAGAGAGCATGATGAGCATCCACGTATTGCCACCTAAGAAGTGGGTTCTGGTGCATGAAAGTTTATATTGGAGTAACATTTTGTTAGTATTTAAGGTGCCACAAGACTCCTGTTTGTTTATGACTGCAAGTCATACAATTTTTACCACAGACATAGTTTCTTCCATAGTTCCAAAATGCCAGATGCAAAGTGGCTCCAAAATATGCAAAACAAAGTTGATCCCAAAGTAGATATACAAAACAAAGTTGCTTCCAGAGATGTGATTTTCCAGAATTTAAAGTCACGTTTTGCAGTCTTCATCAGATAATATTATAACTCCAATCATAAATTTCACTAAGAACTGTCATAACTAAATAATATCAATAACATATCTATTTTATTATAATTATAATAATAAAATAATTAGATGTAACCCACAGACACCAAGTCTCCGACAAACCTTCTCACAGGAGGCATTTTAACTGTAATCTAAATTGGCAACCAGCTCCAAACATTCAATGTTGATAGTAGCCTCTCTGCCAAACTCTTACACAAACTGTATAGTTTGTTACCACTTTCAGCTGTTCACAATCTCATTACGTTAAAGGTACAGTATCACAATAACAGACCAACATTATGAGGATTATAAAAAGCATGACAATTCTAAGGATTCATTAAGCCCATAGGAGTTTTAAAATCCAGTGTGCCTCCTTTTGTAGCAATATTCTATGTACACTGGAATGCACATATGGCTTAGGCTCAAATTTCTCCAATACTAAAAGTTTAAAATTTTCTGTAGCATGTCAATTCCCTGAAATGAAAAACTAATGAAGCCTCTTTCACTGCATTTCTAAATCTAATGTTCAATCACACGGGTACGAATAGCCCTCATAGACGATCCTACATATAAGAGATCACATTCCCATTTTATGAGATATATTATCCGCTTGGTGGCACAATTGGTAAAACAAATCTTTTTTAAAATTAGGAAAAATCTGTCTCCCATGCTTGCGGGCATACTGAATATGACAGGCATTTATGTGTCCTTTGGATATAATACTACTTTTTAAAGGGATAAGGTAATCAGACCTTGTTAATTTATTTCTAAAGCTCTTAGTCTTCCTAAACCCCACACTTAGACCATCTGAACACTCTGGAATTCACTGACAACATGCTAATGTTTCAAAAGGATTGCCTTGATTTTCTGTGCACATGGTGTAAATTCCAATGCACTCTCCCCAATTAATTGTCCTTGCTCTCTATATAGCATTGTTCACAATACTATGCAGATACCCGCAATTCTGAAATTATAAACTCATCCTGCTACACTCCAAATTGAAATCTGACTCCAAGGTAGAATTTCTTTTAGCACGTAACAACTGTCCATAAGGAATATTTCACCCTAAATCTCTAGGATAAGACCTATCGTGTAAATAGGTATTACGATCTGTACTTTTAGTATATGTTTTGATATCCAATGTATTTTCTTTAGTCCTGTAAATGGTAGTGTCCAAAAACATGATGCTATCTTTATTATAGTGGCTAGTAAACGTAATAGTCTCATGAACTTGATTTAGCCAGTTAACAAACCGGTCTAACCTGAACATTATACTCTAAAAGATATTATCTATAAAACGCTTATAAACCTTAATATGATCAAAAAATGGATTAAACTCAGGATTGCAAATACTGACTTTTTAAAGGGCTGCCATAAAGATGTTTGCTAGACTTAAAGAGGCTTAAAAGTGCTGTACATAAAACTACAGGACTGTGAAGGGCTTCATAGAGCCGGAGAGCCTTGAGTGACAGGCTACTCCAGGCAATCTAATTGTTTGGCATTAGCTGAATAATAAAGTCTTGTGCATGCTGTATGCTAAAGAGAGGAGATTCAGATTCCTCTCTAAACTGTGAGGAGATGTGTCTGAGACTAGTCCTGACAGAAAAGACTTTAGTGCTGACAAAGTCAGAATTCATCTGTGATGACTGAAAAGTCTTAATTCAGCATTGAGAGCAGTTTGAATACAGACAGTGAACTGAATAAAAGTTTGGCAAGGAGGTTTGGGTAGCATAAGAAATCTTCCATTCAAGCCAAAGGAAAAGGGGGGCAGATCTTCTACAGAGAGAAGAAGAATCCTTACCCAGTCAAACAGGGAAACTTATCAATGAGGAGTAGAGATCCCTGGTCTAGTGTGTTTGGAAACTGCTTGTGGAGACTTAGAAGTCAGTTAACAACTCAAGAAGATTTCTGGTGTTCCAAGAGAAGGGGTTTAGGTACTGGGAAGAGGGTACCAGCCTTCTAGGCACCAAAAGAGTCTGCTATTATACTAACAAAGTCTTCTGGAGTGGTTTGGGGAAACCCAGCAACAAAAGCTTCTCAAAATAAAGAACTTCAAGAAACTCTCACTAGCCTGATATATAAGAGTTGTTTTTTTTAATTTAATTTAAAAACTCCTTTTCTCCCCAATGGGGACTCAAGATGACTTACAAAACTATCCACTTTTCCATTTTTTCCCCTCACAACAGCCCTGGAAGGTGGGTTGGCTGAGAGTGTGTGACTGGTCCAAGGTCCCCCAGCAAGTTTCCATGGCAGAGTGGAGATTAAAACCTGTGTCTCCCAGCTCCTAGCTCAGCACTGTAATCACTATACCATGCTGCCTCCGTTATATACTTCATAAATACATCCTCTTTCTCCCCAGTGGACATCCAAAGAGTTTGTGCTTATACTATTTTACCTCAGTATTTTCTACCCCTGACTTCACTTGACCCTTGATGTTAAATAAAACCTGTTATTTTGGAATTTTAAAAGCATCTCAGGTGCCATTTTCTGTCAGTTAAGTTAAAGGGAGACCCTAACCCTTCCCTCAGGTTCCTGGGCTGAGTAAATTGCCAATATATATTACTGACACAGGTGGGACTGCTAAAGTTACTTTAAAGAGAAGAATACACATTACCAGGGCTGCTGGAAGAAAAAGTGCGTCTTATGGTCCGAAAAATACGGTAAATGGAGAGAAATTTTTACCTCTGTGGGAGGGAAGTGGACTGGGGTTGTCACTTTTCTTCCCTGCACCCTGCATCTTATCCATCCTATGACCACAACAATGAAAAATATATATATACTTTACAGTGGATTCCAGTTATGGCAACAAGTCATTTGTGGCACAAAATCACCTATAGTTAATATGCAGTCAAGATAATGTATAAATTACCAATTAGGGGGGAATATATGAACTGTGGACATCAAAAAGCCAGTTATACTGTAAAATCACTAACTTGTATCCAGCCACCACTCACTGAATTTTCTCTCCCTACTACTGCCTCCATCCACTTGTCTCCATCCACTTGTCTCAGTATCCACAGAAAACAAGGTTGCACTTACCTGTAACTGTTGTTCATTAAGTGGTCTTCTGTGCAGGCACACATGGAGGGACTGTGCAGTTGCAGGCCAGCCACAGAAAAGATTTCCAAGCTTTCTAATAGACTAGGAGCGCCCCTCCTCCCTCTGGTGCTTTCCTGCCAAAATGCTCACATGACCCGGAGGAGGGGTGCTACTCCCTCA